>NC_092631.1:47727059-48027059 GCF_039555335.1 Amphiura filiformis | reverse complement strand
CGGACTCTACTTTTAGCCTTTCCTCCATAATGTGTCTGTATACTCTTTGTTATTCTTTGCATTCTTCATTTGAATGTCTTTTGCTGTTCTTTGTATTGATTATTTATGGAAATAGAATATGAATTTATGGAATGTTAGGATATAAAACAGGAAACAGTTCAATATTGTTAATATTTGGTCTAGAACTTCAGTTGCAATTGTATTGTATTGTGCGCTAAAGTTTCTGAATTATGATATGATATCAGTTAATAAATAGGGCAAAAAAGCATAATAATGTGTAACCATGCATTAAAATGGTAACATTTAGCTCAACACTAGTAAGCATATATTGTGACTTTAAATACAATAAGCCAAAAAATTTAGGTACCAGTTATGTTCACCTCCTGTATAACCTAAACAAAGACAGATATATGTCATATAATTGGAATATGTAGCCAATAGCTGCATCTTTTAGCTCGAATTTAAGACCTCATGCATTGAAATTGTTCAAGAAATAAAGATATGGCGATCCCAAACCCCAAGGAAGATACCAATGTAAAAGTTGCAGTTTCCTTCATTACATGCCCTATTGATTTGTACACAAAGCATTTGTGAACAAGAGAACTAGCGCCGTGCTTCCAGTGATTAGCACGTTAAAACTAGCGTCGTGCTTTCACTGATTAGAACACAAAAGTGCAACTTTTGATTTTGTTTCTTCATTAGGTTTTAGATCACCGTTTCTTTAATTCTCAACCAATTTCAACAAATAAGGTCTTAAATCCGAGCTAAAGAGTACAGGTATTGACTGCTTGTTTTGATTTTGACATATTTGTCTTTATTTGGGATATACAGGGGTGAACACAACTGGTACCTTAATTCTTTGGCTTACTGGAGATCCACAAATTGTCAAATAAAAGGGTCTCAAAGATGTAATTGATATAAATCGATACATTTTATATTTTTTATACTATTACAATTTTTGCTCCCCCCCCCCCCAACAGTGTGTTGTTTGGGGCTTATGATTTCACAGCACCAAATAGAATTATAGTGGTTGTGCGCCCTAATTTCACTCAATTTAAGCATTAAAATGAGCAGAAATTTGCATAATTTTAGCCAAATTTGGATTGGTCATGATTAGTAATATTATTCCTGCAAATGTACCACAGATGGGAGAGATCGAATAACTTTTAAAGATTTTAAGCAGCCTTTTCTGTACAGAGGGCCAGTCGTAAAAAATAATGACGGTCAACCTATATTTTTTCCCAGCCAGAGGGATCAGGCAAGGGGTGATTTCAACCATCATAGCTGTCGCTTAAAACTGAGTCGCTCCTTTTAAGAAAAAATGATGTACCACAGATGGGAGAGATCGAATAACTTTTAATGATTTTAAGCAGCCTTTTCTGTACAGAGGGCCAGTCGTAATGACGGTCAACCTATATTTTTTTCCCAGCCAGAGGGATCAGGCAAGGGCTGATTTCAACCATCATAGCTGTCGCTTAAAACTGAGTCGCTCCTGTGAAGAAAAAATGATGTACCACAGATGGGAGAGATCGAATAACTTTTAATGATTTTAAGCAGCCTTTTCTGTACAGAGGGCCAGTCGTAATGACGGTCAACCTGTATTTTTTCCCAGCCAGAGGGATCAGGCAAGGGCTGATTTCAACCGTCATAGCTGTCGCTTAAAACTGAGTCGCTCCTGTGAAGAAAAAATGATGTTTTCTTAAGGCAAATTTAGAACATATCTCTATGGGGCTGCAGATCTTATGTGTTCTTATGTTATGGTGCAGATGGTTGGCTGGCTGTCTGTCCAGTCAGGCAAAAACTAAGTTTTTAATCCACTCTGCAGCTTCAACAGAATAACCGATCAAATTCATTATTATGTTTTCAGGGTTATTAGGAGTTAAGAAAACCTAATAATGATAATATTAGATGGCTTATTTAGCATGATACCATAAAATATCGGATTCGTCATACAAATATCGAACTCGCCGTTGGCTCGTCCGATATTTTTATGACTCATCCGATATGTTATGGTATCATGCTCAGCCATCCAATATTATATCAAACTTGGTAGGGGGTAGTGTATAGTGGTCCCATGTGCTATAGTTTTGTTTCAAGTCATTTGAATATTTATAAATATTAAATAAGCTGATTTTCATATTTTCATAGTTTGCCTGAAATTCCTTTAATTCACTCTGAATCTTATAAAACGCAATAACCGACCAACTTGAAACTTGGTAGGGTATATATGTGCTGTACATGTGTCAGGTTATTTACATATTTTTTAATGTTAATGACCTTTATTTGATATTTCACCTTAAATTTCATTACTCCATTTTGAACTTTCTAACTTGGTACACAAAACCTTTTTAATATTATTCACAAAAGGTTAGAAAAGGTTGCTAGAAAATGTTTGAATGTCAGGTTATTAAAAGGGTATTTAAAGGGTATAAAACATTTTGATAACATTCAAAAACATTTATTGAAAACTTGCTGCTAAATGTTCTAAAATAATGTTATTTTTAAATATATTTAAAACATTTGCCAAATATATTTAAGACATTTGCCAAATATTTTGTTAGGACTTAAAAGTGCTAACAAAATATTTGGCAAATGTCTGGACAAAATATTTTACAATACAATTTTTTACAGTTTGACTACATTTATAAAATATTGTTATAACGTGTTTTCTAAAACACTTAATAAATTGTTTCTGGTCTGAATGCTAAAAATATATAAGGTTGTTACAATCATTTTCTCTCTCTCTCTCTCTCCAGTAAAGTTGGAATCACGAAGACTCCTGTGTGTCCTGATGAGGAATCATGCTGATACTATATAGATTGGCTTCATACAAAAATGGTGTAAATTGACCAAAATTAAGAAAAGGTTTGTACTTTATTTGAGTTATGTAAGCTATCCACCAGTGGAGCTTCTGCGACCCCTGCGCAGAACTTCCGATAGTGGATTATCTGCGCACGGTGGACGCAAGGAATCCACAGTCGGATTTTGGCGCACGTGCAATGAAAATCCCCTCCGTATTATAGTTCCGGTGGAGTAATTCTGCGCACGGTCGCAGGGAATCCACGGACGGATTTTCGGCGCACGTGCTCAGAAACTCCCCTCTATGGCAAGCCACATCATTCATAAATGCGAGTTTTGCCCGCTATACTGGTCGAGGAGCCCGCTATACTGGTCGAGGAGCACGCTATACTGGTCGAGGAGCACGCTATACTGGTCGAGGAGCACGCTATACTGGTCGAGGAGCACGCTATACTGGTCGAGTTTCACCACGCCGAACGGCGAAGTTTCTAACGCCGAACGGCGAAGTTTCCCACGCCGTCGCGGCGAAGTTTCCAACGCCGAACGGCGAAGTTTTCTGACGTCGATCTAAAATACTTATAGTTCACGAAAAAATACTACATGTAGGATTATAATAATGTTTAAAAACAATTTTGGTAAACTTGTCTGCAATATTGTAACAACCCACTGTTTTTTTTTTTATTTTTTGACTCCCTAGCTTGCTGAAAATTGGTCGCTCTATACCGGTGCGTAAACGGAAAAATGATAGGCCCTAAGGGTGGTGCCGGGGCACACGTATTTGTATTGCTACTTGAACAATGTTCAGAATGTTGTATGAACGGGTTCATTCATAGGATTTCGGGCATGACCGTTGATTTATACTGAGTGTTCTAAGCGACCATGCCCGAAATCCTACGAACCCCTAATTCAATGTTACATGTAGTTGCAAATTCAATCAGTCAGGTTATTTATTAATGTTATTTATTGAAGATCGGGTTAAGTGTCAACCGGTATTCTCTGAACTTTGTTCATTTTTCGTGCGCACTCTTTTGCCCTTTAAACACCCCCCCCTCGGGCTCAGTATACGGGATGTGCCGCCCATGGTTTTAGTCTCAACATGGTCAATGGGTTTTAGTCTCATATATTTTCCTACTTTGTTTCCCCGGATAGTACTTCATCATTACAAGGAAAGCCGCATTCAAAGACCACAAAAAATGTTTGGTTGTAGGCTACTTGTAATTGTAGGGCCTACTCCACCGACCGATCCTAATGTGCAGGGCCGACCCGTAATAGGCCTATATGTAGGCCTATTACGCCTATTTACGCCTATTTTTTTAATCCAAAAATTAAAAGATTCTATTTTTCTTTTCAAAAAAGAAAAATCCAGTTTTCCCAAAAAATTTGTTTTCCTTCAATAATTTAAAGCACATTCCTGACAAGCACTTTTTATTGTGTAATAAACATTTAGACCATATCAGAGAGGATGCCCACAATTAAGAATTAAAAATAAAATAATGAAAAATCATAAAAAAGTGAAATGTATATGATGATATTATATGATGTTATATAGGCCTACACTTAAATCAAAATAAATAAATACTTAAAGGGCCACATAAATAAAAATCAAGAGCTATCTGGTCAAAAAAAAAAAAAAAAAAAAGAATGATAAGAGGAATACGGTAACTAGAAAAGAGCGGGAACATTTTTACGTTAATTTATAGGCCTAATACAAAAAAGAAAAGAGATCAGAACCTTTAAAATAAAACACAGCACAATTTTCCTTAATTTCATTTATGATATTTTCAATTTATTTTCCATTTTTACACATTAAACAGAACTTCAGTCTCATTTTCAAAGGGCAACACCTGATATATACATGTAGGGCCTGTCATTTTTAGCGACCAATTTTCAGTAAGCTAGTGAGTCCAACTTTGGAGCCAAAAACAGTGGGTTGTAAAACACGATATTGCCTTCATATTGCAAAATTGTTTTTAAACATTATTATACTACGTGTAGGCCTATTATTATTATACTACATGAATATTTTAGATCGATGTCAGAAAAACTCGCCGTTCGGCGTTGTGAAACTCGCCGTTCGGCGTGGTGAAACTCGACCAGTATAGCGTGCTGCTCGACCAGTATAGCGTGCTGCTCGACCAGTATAGCGTGCTGCTCGACCAGTATAGCGGGCTCCTCGACCAGTATAGCGGGCTCCTCGACCAGTATAGCGGGCAAAACTCGCATTTATGAATGATGTGGCTTGCCATACCCCTCCGTATATAGTTCAGGTGGAGTAATTCTGCGCACGGTCGCAGGGAATCCACGGACGGATTTTCGGCGCCGTGCTCAGAAACTCCCCTCCGTATATAGTTCAGGTGGAGTAATTCTACGCACGCATGCGCAGGGAATCCACAGACGGACTTTTCGGCGCGCGTCGCGCAGAAACTCCCCTCCGTATATAGCTCCGGTGGAGTAATTCTGCGCACGGTCGCAGGGAATCCACGGATGGATTTTCGGCGCACGTTTTAATCATCTCATGAATTGTTATGATTTGATATTATTAAATGGTAGAAAGTAAGAAATATTATTTAGGGCCTATATGTTTCTGAGTTTTTGCGGATGCTACGCAAGCGGCGGGCGCGAAACCTCCAAAATCGGAGGGTTTGCGTCCGTTTTAAATATTGTTAATAATGTTCATACTCCAAATTCGGAGTTTAAAATTATAGTAATATTAATACTTTCCAAGGATTTTAAAGGTTATTAATGGATTGACGAATTTCCCAGTAGGCGCTAATGATATGGCCTATTTCACCAGAGGCGGTAAAGATAAGACGGCTTATTACACAATAGGTGGGATATAGATGAGATGAGATTAGGCCAACTGCTACGTATCTAAATAATATCAGGAATAATCCGATTCCGCGGTAATTGTTAATTAGTCATTGAACCAAAAGATCAAAGGTGTCGTGATGAGAAGAATCCGCGAAAATTGTTAATTAGCCATTGAACCAATAGATCAATGATGCCGGGATGAGAAACCCCGCTGTTTTGCAGCATTGAAAATAATTTTAAGAGGTATAATGATGACACCAAGAATAATCCGATTCCGCGAGAATCATTTTTCATTTTCATACGCATATATTAATATGTATTGATAATTCTTGTTTTTGTACTTTTACTATTTACCAAGTCTTCTTTTTTTACTTATGCTTATTATGCATGGAAAAATTAGGGGGGAGAAACGTGTACCCCAGTTCTCCAAGCTTCCTCCGCCTATGATTGTAAAGTTCTGAATAGGGGGGGTTAAAAAAAAGTTTTGGGTGTATGAACAGGGGGGG
This sequence comes from Amphiura filiformis, assembly GCF_039555335.1. Lineage (NCBI taxonomy): Eukaryota > Metazoa > Echinodermata > Ophiuroidea > Amphilepidida > Amphiuridae > Amphiura > Amphiura filiformis. Next base: position 48,020,943 of record NC_092631.1, on the reverse strand, counting down.
TTAAAAAGTTTTTGGGCACATAGGGGGGGTGTAAAAACTTTAGCAACATTAGTCCTGAAGCAAAAACTATAAAATAGCCTGAAATTTTTCACGCACTTCGCACAAAATGTTCCACTAAAACCAGAACAAAAGTTCATTCCAGATAAGGGTATTTGATCAGGTCCTTTATGTATTTTGACAAGTCATTCAATAGTCAAAGATATATAAGTATGAAGTGTAAAAATTGTCTTGTTGTCTACAAGTTTGAGGTTTGTGTCAGTTCCTTCTGGTCTGCATGCTCTTTAAATCACTAAAAAGGTGCAATATCTTTGTTCTTCTTTAGTGTTGACAATTTTACAGTAATGTTTCATGCAGTACAGATTATTTATTATCACTGATACAACTAAATCATGTTGCTTTACAATCATAGGCGGAGGAAGCTTGGAGAACCGGGGTAAACGTTTCCACCCCCTAATTTTTCCATGCATAATAAAAAAAAGTAAAAAAAAGAAGACTTGGTAAATAGTAAAAGTACAAAAACAAGAATTATCAATACATATTAATATATGCGTATGAAAATGAAAAATGATTCTCATGAATCGAATTATTCTTGGTGTCATCATTATACCTCTTAAAATTATTTTCAATGCTGCAAAACAGCGGGTTTCTCATCCCGCATCATTGATCTATTGGTTCAATGGCTAATTAACAATTTTCGCGAATCTTCTCATCACGACACCTTTGATCTTTTGGTTCAATGACTAATTAACAATTACCGCGGAATCGGATTATTCCCGATATTATTTAGATACGTAGCAGTTGGTCTAATCTCATCTCATCTATATCCCACCTATTGTGTAATAAGCCGCCTTATCTTTACCGCCTCTGGTGAAATATAGGCCCTAAATAATATTTCTTACTTTCTACCATTTAATAATATCAAATCATAACAATTCATGAGATGATTAAAACGTATACCGAAAATCCGTCCGTGGATTCCCTGCGACCGTCATGCAGAATTACTCCACCGAGCTATATACGGAGGGGAGTTTCTGACGCATCGCCGAAAAGTCCGATCAGGATTCCCTGCGACACGTGCATGCAGAAAAACTCCACCGTTCTGACTCTAAAAATATATATAATATTTCTTACTTTCTAAGTTATGTTTTTTAAACATGAAACTTGATGCGCAGAACTGACTCTAAACATATAGGCCCTAAAATAATATTTCTTACTTTCTACCATTTAATAATATTAAATCATAACAATTCATGAGATGATTAAAAAGCGTCGCGAAAATCCGTCCGTGGATTCCCTGCGACCGTCGCGCAGAATTACTCCACGGAGTTATATATAAATAATATTTCATTCTTTCTACCATTTAATAATATTAAATCATAACAACTCATGAGGTGATTAAAAACGTGCGCCGAAAATCCGTCCGTGGATTCCCTGCGACCGTCGCAAGAAATTACTCCACCTGAACTATATACGGAGGGGAGTTTCTGCGCATCGTCGCCGAAAAGTCCGTCCGTGGATTCCCTGCGACCGTCGCAGAATTACTCCACCTGAACTATATACGGAAGGGAGTTTCTGCGCCGCGTACCGAAAGTCCGTCTGTGGATTCCCTGCGACCGTGCGCAGATTTACTCTGCATATACTATATACGGACGGGAGTTTCTGAGCACGTGCGCAGAAAATCCGACTGTGGATTCCTTGCGTCCACCGTGCGCAGATAATCCACTATCGGAAGTTCTGCGCAGGGGTCGCAGAAGCTCCACTGGTGGATCATGTACATACATGTTTATTTTGTAGAGCTTTTGTTTTTATCTAAGTTTATATGTCATAAATGTTTCATGCAGTACAGATTATTTATTATCACTGATACAACTAAATCATGTTGCTTTACAATCATAGGCGGAGGAAGCTTGGAGAACCGGGGTACACGTTTCCACCCCCTAATTTTTCCATGCATAATAAGCATAAGTAAAAAAAGAAGACTTGGTAAATAGTAAAAGTACAAAAACAAGAATTATCAATACATATTAATATATGCGTATGAAAATGAAAAATGATTCTCGCGGAATCGGATTATTCTTGGTGTCATCATTATACCTCTTAAAATTATTTTCAATGCTGCAAAACAGCGGGGTTTCTCATCCCGGCATCATTGATCTATTGGTTCAATGGCTAATTAACAATTTTCGCGGATTCTTCTCATCACGACACCTTTGATCTTTTGGTTCAATGACTAATTAACAATTACCGCGGAATCGGATTATTCCCGATATTATTTAGATACGTAGCAGTTGGTCTAATCTCATCTCATCTATATCCCACCTATTGTGTAATAAGCCGTCTTATCTTTACCGCCTCTGGTGAAATATAGGCCCTAAATAATATTTCTTACTTTCTACCATTTAATAATATCAAATCATAACAATTCATGAGATGATTAAAACGTGCGCCGAAAATCCGTCCGTGGATTCCCTGCGACGCGTCGCAGAATTACTCCACCGGAGCTATATACGGAGGGGAGTTTCTGCGACGCGTCCGAAAGAATCCGACTGTGGATTCCCTGCGACCGTCTTGCGCAAAAAACTCCACCGTTCTGACTCTAAAAATATATATAATATTTCTTACTTTCTAAGTTATTTTTTTAAACATGTTTTTAAACATGAAACTTGATGCATAGAACTGACTCTAAACATATAGGCCCTAAAATAATATTTCTTACTTTCTACCATTTAATAATATTAAATCATAACAATTCATGAGATGATTAAAAACGTGCGCCGAAAATCCGTCTGCGTGGATTCCCTGCGATCCGTCGCAGAATTACTCCACGGAGTTATATATAAATAATATTTCATTCTTTCTACCATTTAATAATATTAAATCATAACAACTCATGAGGTGATTAAAACGTCGCGAAAATCCGTCTGTGGATTCCCTGCGACGCGCGCAGAATTACTCCACCTGAACTATATACGGAGGGGAGTTTCTGCGCGTCGCCGAAATCCGTCCGTGGATTCCCTGCGACCGTCGCAGAATTACTCCACCTGAACTATATACGGAAGGGAGTTTCTGCGCACGTGCGCCGAAAGTCCGTCCGTGGATTCCCTGCGACCGTGCGCAGAATTACTCCACCTGAACTATATACGGAGGGAGTTTCTGAGCACGTCGCCAAAAATCCGTCCGTGGATTCCCTGCGACCGTCGCAGATTTACTCTGCTATATACTATATACTGAAGGGATTTTTCATTGCACGCATGCGCCGAAAATCCGACTGTGGATTCCTTGCGTCCACCGTGCGCAGATAATCCACTATCGGAAGTTCTGCGCAGGGGTCGCAGAAGCTCCACTGGTGGATCATGTACATACATGTTTATTTTGTAGAGCTTTTGTTTTTATCTAAGTTTATATGTCATAAAGAGGTTGGTGCAAGGTCTGTTTTTTATTTCTTGTTGTAGTTTATAACTTACATTGAACATCAAGATCTAAAAACAAGCTGATTCCAAGTTTAATTTAAATAATTGCTCCGGGGGTTGTAAACTTGAAGCAAATACATATTACAGCTTACCCCCACCGCGGGTACACCATATTGAGGATGAGGCTACCATCTTTGTCCAACATGGCTGGGTGGAAGAAAAATCATTATTCCACTCTTCAGCGTCAACACAAAAATGGATCAGTGAAAAATTGAAATAGTGATTGGGTATGGTGACCTCATGGGCTGAATAGTTTTGTGTCATGCTATTTGCATATTTATAAATATTAATGAGCTTATTTGCATATTTTGCCTGAATTTTCATTAATCCACTCTGTGGCTTTGACACATTTCAAACTTAAATAAGCTTAGAGGTTAAAACATGGGGCTCTACCATTTGAGTCCCCTGCCTATAGCTTTCAAGCAGTCTCTTTCTAGCAAAAGATTTGTGAATTATGAATAATTTTGTAATAAGGTGACAGAAAAAAGCCCTGTTCTATGGGTGGACGGACCTTCAAGTCAGGTCGGTTGGTCGGGTGTTTTTTGGGTTGTTTTGGGGGTTTTGTTTCTGGAGACTAAAATTACCATAAAATCAGAAGATTTTTTGCAAACATATTTTCCAAAAATGTTTAGCCGAAATTAATAGATTTGGCCCCAAAACGACGGATTTTACATGGTTTTAGCAAAAAAAAATTTAAAATCTCCAAAATGCAAATTATGGGTCCGCCGGGCCTATAAAACAGGGTTGTTGTTTTTAAGTCACTAGAAGCAAATTTTAGGGTTTGAGTAACAGTTTTAAAAAAATTACTTTTTCACAGAAAAACAAAATGGCATCTTCTGGTCCTGGTTTGACCCTTATTAATGGCAAAGATATCACTCTGGGCAAGTTACTGGGACAAGGTGGCTTTGGAGCAGTGTATAAAGCCAGACATGTCAACTGGGGAGATGTAGCTGTGAAAAGATTGAAAGGAGTCATGTAAGTTATTTTTTCTTCAAATGCATAATAGATCTCCATTTGTCAACTTTTCTGCCAGACTTGCACAATTGTGCTTACTGAACTGTGCTGTTGCATGTTTCATTTGCTTTGTACATAACATAGAAGATGGTATGCACAGCAGTGATTGAGCGCATTGATGCAGTGCAGTATTTTGCATTCGTGCATGAAGTGGATTCACCAATTTGGTGCATGGGTTTGAACTTTATATGTGAGAATGTGAATATCAAGTAGGCCTACATCCAAACAGGTTTTTATGGTTCTACCTTGTTTTTCCACTCTAAATATAATAATATCTTGATAGAGTGTAGAACATTTTCTCTCAAGTGGTGGAAAATAATGGCCTGGTTTTTAATACTTTTCTGGTTGATTGATCACTAACAGAGGGCACATTCAAGCCCAGAGGTGGATCATGAACAATAAAAATGAGTCCACCAAAAAGCAGTCCCATCAGGTCCCTGGATTTATACCAGTATGATCTTGTGTGGAAAATCAATATTTGTCTTCATTTATTTTTGTTGAATTATCATTTAGAGAAATTATATTAAATAAGTGTGATGATCTAAAATGCACCATGTTATCAAAACGACAGATTTTCAAAATGAAAAATTTCTGTTGTAGATATAACGTATTGTCTCAACCTGTTAAGGTTAGCAATTATTTTAAACTGTTGCTATTTGGTAGTTCACAGCATCTTGCGAATGGTAGTGAGCTTGGGAAAAAATTGCATTGATCATTTCATAGCGAGCATGTAGAAGAATTCAAATATCACAGATATACTTTTGTAAAGATGGCTGACACAATAACACTTATATAAAACATACATAACTCATTAACAACATTACAATATATCAAGATTTTGATTTAAACTTTTGATCCAAACACAAGGAATTAATTCCTACCTCAGAATTTTCAGATGGTACTCCATCTTTCATCAGCGAGTGAGTGACTGTATCAGGTCGTGATCTTTTTGACCTTTGACCTGATAACAGACTCGTAGACTCCTGAGAGTTTGAACCGGCCCCCATCTGAAAATTCCGAGGTAGGAATTAATTCCTTGTGTTTGGATCAAAAGTTTAAATCAAAATCATGATTTATACCAACACAGATGAACTTTCATGAACAATATATCAAGTAAATTTTCGAAGTATATGATTTGTAGAATGAACTGTTGCAAAACATCAAAGTATTATTTTTCAATAATGTATTGATTTAGATAATAAAAATTGAGTTTTAGGCTGCTTCAACCAACAATACTTCGTATACCCTAAACATTACGATGATCAAATTACACAGTTATAATTTTGTTTTTGTGTTTCATGGTACCACAAGGTTGATTAATATTTTTGTTTTTTATCTCTTTTTTTTAAAAACAGCCTTACAGCTGATGTTCAAAAAGAAGCAGATAGGATGTTGCGAGTGGTGTCATCTCCGTACCTCATCAGGATAATGGGGTTGATCAAGAATCCTGGAGATGTTGGCATCGTCATGGAGTTTTTTGAGAATGGCTCACTGAAGGACTTTGAGAAGAACTACATGAAGTGTGACTGTTGGGCGAGAAAGGTCAAAATGGTTCAAGATATAGCATTTGGCATGAATTATCTCCACACCCTAAACCCACCAATAATACATCGCGATTTGAAACTAGAAAATGTGTTTGTGGGCAGCGGATTTGAAGCAAAGGTATGTTGGAGCTTTATCTAATAGTTAAGGCAGGTCGGAGGTGAGCTAGTGGTGTTTGCTCTCAAATAATGAGATAAATAAAGATGACACACAAGAGGAATGGTATGTGTTCGAAAAAGGAGATTCCAAGGCTTTATTTAAGGGCGTCACAGGTGAGTTGGCATGGTTGAATTCAATTCCGTGTTATGCACGCGAAGTCACACACACTTGCGTACATCGCGTAGTGCACACAAAAAATCGTCATGCTATGGCAGGCAGTATTCATTCAATTGAAATTTCTAGTATAGGCAATTGTAATTAGGCATGTTCTTGGTTTAATATCTTATTTTTAAACTTTCTTGTCTAGATTGGAGATTTGGGTCTTGCAGTCAGCAGTATGACATCCCGTCGTTATGCACATGTTTCTGGAACACGATCTCACATCCCACCTGAAGCCTCCAACCCTGAAGCAACAGAACCAGATGAATTCTGGGATATTTACACGTAAGACACTGATAGTCTTCTGTAGTGCTCAAAATCACCCAAACAGGGTAAAGTAATATGAAATTGTGTAGGTTGAGCAGCCCTGAAACAGGCTAATGGTGGCCCAGGAATTGTTTCAGTGGGTGGGGGAAAATTCATTGGGCAAAAATCAACAAACGTCCCTTATGTGTGTGGATTTTTTGGTCTAAAAAGTAGAAATTATACCAATTTCTTATTTTCAGTGAGGGATGGACAAAACCCAAGATGGGGGGGTCATCCCCAGGTGCTGCTACTGCTTGAAAATCACCAGAAGCACAAAACAAAAAAGTTTGAAATTGTTTTCATGGGTTTTTATTTGTAAACAGATGCATCAGTAGGATCATAGATCATAAGATTATTTGTTTTTTTTGACAAATCCAGAAAATTTGTATATACGTCCTTAATTTTCAGCAGTTCACCTTACTTTTTTAAGCTGACAGCTGCCTTCTGCAGAAAAACCCAATCTGGCTTTCTGGAAGTGTGATGTAATGATCGGGTCATAGACCTGCGGTAATTTGTAGCACCCCCTCCTTATTACCCGATCATTATGTCACTCTTCAAGAAATCATCCTAGATCTGGTCATCTGCTGATTAAGGTTGTAACAGCTGACAATTACAGAAGTAAAATATTTTTGTGTTGAGATTAAGGCTTTAATATTACGGTAGTTCAATGGATTACCAATGCAGATAAACTTAAGATTTAATTTAAATCTGGTCAACCAGACATACCTATTTTTGACAGACGAACCGACACTGCGACTGAAAACAGAGATCACTCAACCGTGGAGGGGGCGTCCGGGCCAAACATTCACACGGCTAGGACAGAATCATAAAGGACATTCCTCGCCGTTTGTCATCTATACCGGAAGTGTCCGGTACTCAAGGTCATTTGCATCACAACCCACCTGAAGACCAAAGGTTTCAGTCGCAACGTCGGTTCGTCCGTCAAAAATAGGTATGTCTGGTTGACCAGATTTAAATTAAATCTTAATTTCAACATACCCAGATGAATGAGAGTCTACACAGTTTGGTTCAGATAAATAGGAAGATAATAAACTATTATCATTTCAGGTTTGCTATCACCACATATGAATTAGTGAGTGGAAGGGATGCATGGCCACAACAACAACAGTGTAAGTCATTTAATATGAACATGGTTTGTAATTCAATCTTTGGATGACATATAGATCCAGCAAGGATACTGGAGTAATAATATACAAGTATGTATAGGATATGCACCTTGTTTGCGCAAATGAATACTCAATGCTATTAAGGGATGTGGTATGAACGTTTGGACAGTATTTTTTGTGGGACATGAGAGCACATCATACATATCGAATTGCATTCTGAATACGAAGAATGTCATTCTGATATCAAATAATTTAGATTTTTTGAAATTCGCAATGTAATACACATTTTATGACAAATGATTAAAATTGATATTTTTGATATTTATCAGTACTTGAAGTAAACTTTATAAATCTGATGATTTATACTTAAAGTGTATGTAGGTGGGATGAAAAGCAGGCGATCAATTGAAAATTGGACCTTTCAGTTATTGAAGATATGGATTTTTTCCCCAAAACACAAAAAAATTAGGTCTTTTGGGGGAAAAAATCCATATCTTCAATATGAAAGGTCAAAATTTTCAATTGATCTTCGCTTTTCCTCCCAGCTACATACACTTTAAGAATATATCATTAGATTTATAAAATTTACTTTGAGGACTGTTATGTATCAAAAATTTGAAAAATATCTGAGGTGCTCTCATGTTCCATAAAAAATACTGTCGAAACGCTCATTCCAGATCCCTTAAGCATGTGGTGGTATTTCTTGTGTAAGAGATTGACTTGTGGAAGAAGTGATGTATATTTTGTTTTTGAAGTGATGTATATTTTGTTTTTTAAAAAAAAAATCTAAATGATGAAAAATGATGTTTTTTTCTTTCAAACTAAGTAGCTGATGAGGAGAATGCTAGGAAAATATTTTACCGAAGTTGGATCTCTTGAATGGATAAGCAGATTGACTTCGGATATGTCAGCCATGATTAGAATGTTTTTTTGGTCTAATTTGCATATGTGACACGATCAAGGGAAATGAGTCGGATGTCGCTAATATTGATTTTGAGATATTGGTAAATAAAGTGTTAAAATTCTTTTGTTTTATATTGTTTTCAGAGATTGATAATTTGATATAACTTCACAAAGAAAAGTCATATCAACATGGGGTTTTCAGTTTTTGAAAGCTCTAAATGTCCTCTTTAGAAACGTGTGTAAAACTCATTTTCGACCAGGGTCGACATGTGACTCATTCCCCTTGATCATGTCACATATATTTTTTTCAAATTATTTACTTTTAATTAGTCATTTTTTGTAGAAATTTTTTAAAACAGGCATGTCAAAGTGGAGGCATTGTGATTGATACAAGGCATCGAGAACCATGCAAGTTGAGTTCCACAAAATTCTAGTTCCTCTCTTGGCCTACTTGAGGTAAAGAATAAATTGTGTGCAGTTATAATTGAAGACTGAATTAAAAAGATTAGTTTGCATCTGACGTCAGGACATTTTTGGTCAGGTTGACAGGACGTCAGATGCAAACTAGTCTTTTTAATTTGGTCATCAATTATAACTATGTTGTGTAGTTTGGTAATAACAACCTCAATTGGTAAATCATTTATTTTGAATTACTATTCTTTTCAGTTGCCAATGATGCTCTCATTGCACTATGGGTTCTCAAAGGGCACCGACCAAAGTTGGAAGTCATCCCTCCAGAGGCTCCATCAGAACTCGTAGATGTCATCAAAATCTGTTGGGTGGCAGAGCCAAAGAAACGACCCAGCTTCAAAGGTACCATTTCTTGTTACTGTTAGGAAAACAATTTGCCTTTTGAATGGAAGAACATATGTGACACGATCTGGTCCATGGGGGCCAAAGGCGGCAAATTTGAAACTGAGATAAAGGTGAAAATATGGACCAGATCATGTCACATATTATGTGCATCTGATTCAGTTTTTGCAGAAGTAATTTTTGTGATTTTCAAATTTCACTTTCAATATCATTTGGTTTTAAATTATAACCAGATTTTATCATCATACATGTTTGCATTTCATATTTTTATAATTTGCTATTTATTGCCATTACGATAGTCTTTCACAAACCATTTTGCAATATTATGTAGCCAGGCCTTGGTGTACTGTTTATATCATGAAGTTATTGCAACTATATATATGCTTTAAGGTGGTACGACACCCCTTGATAAATTTGTGACTATTTTTGCATTTTTCTCAAAAAATAGCTATACACTGGTAACAATAGTTATGTATATTATAGGGGCAAGGAATCCAGTTACTACACTGGAATTTCAGTGACTCAAGACAAGCCGTACATTATTTATGATAAGAAAAGAAGTGCCGCTAGAATGTACCTCAATTCTTAACATATATAATGAACCCTTGTCTTGAATCACTGAAATTTCAGTGAAGTAATTGGATTCCTTGCCCTATACAGAACTTTTGTTACCAGTGTATAATTATTTTTTGAGAAAAATGCAAAATTAGTCACAAAATTTATCAGGGGGTGTAGTACCACCTTAAACATAACTCTGAGTATTCAAAGAAAACATTTTTGTGACAGTATTTTTTATTTCATTTAATTTCTCAAAAGCTAAAATTTGGAACCCTTATTTTATATAGACATCTTGAATTCTGTTACGGAGTTGTTTGAGACCAAATTCAAGCATGGACTGCGTAAAGCTGACAGAGCAATATTTGAGCAAATGGACCTTCAGGTAGGTGTTAAAAAGAAAAAAAATTTCAATAATTTCAATAATGAATATCAGATGAATGTCAAAAGAAGAACTAGTCATAAAATAATGTGCAAAGTTTGACATGTATAGCTTGATCAGCTCGTAATCAGTGGGAATTGTTAGGCTTTTACCACTACACCGAAAAGTAGATCCATGTTACGAGTGATATAGTTGACCTGTCTGGTCTATATTGTGCGTGTTAATAAAATAGGCAAAGTATAGGACTTGAATTAATAATTTGTGATATTTCTGGCAAGATGTCATGTGAGTTTTGTTTATGCATCCAGGGGCAATTAAGAATTGATGATTTAATGTCATTTTGTGCTAATGAATTAACAGCAACTACTATGATCTGTGTTTTCTGATCTAGGAAGCTGATGCAGCTAGAGCACCCCAGAGTGGATCTTCTACAACTGACAGTGGCATAGGAAGTGACTTTTGGGGAAGTCTTGAAGCCATGAGTGTCAAAGATCATGATAAGACCATGACAGATACAACAACACACAGTGCACAAGCAGTGGCCAGTGGTAGTGCCTCAGTGGGGCATGGGAGAGTGGTTCCCCCCAAACCCCCAGTCAGAATAAAGAAGCCACCCAAACCCCACGCTTTGGGGCAAGAAAGAAGCCAATTTTTGCCCCCACCCCCAGATTTCACTTTACCGCCCCCATTGCCACCCCGGAACAAAATTCCGGGTGCCACCACAGCAAGGGATACAGCGACACCAATAGAGAGTGCAAGTAAGGATACAGTGACCACATCAAAGGCAGTTGATGAATCAAGTAAGTGGTGCTTATCCCAGTACACTGCTATATATTGCCATGTGTTACCTTTAACAATTGTCCAAAATATTTTTGTCCAGAACATTTGAAAAGTAACCCATATTTATAGACCATGAAAAAAGGTAATTGATAATAAATGGTCTAAAATGGGACCAATGTTTGCGGCACATCCCATTACATACATATTATACACAAATGCGTCAGAAATTCTGTGTCATTTTTTGACATTTAGAACTGCTTAGCTCCTCTTTTGATGTTCACTGATGTATTTGAAGCGTGACCTTCAACACATAAAATTCGGAAGGCTATTTAGCATAACAAAAGGTTAGTTCCCGATAGATGCACACATACAGTTCTGTGGTGCATGAAAATTGGATGTTTGCATACAATTTTTTTTCTGACACGTTTGTATCACACCTCATCAGTATCACACTCATTTGATCATCCGGTGTTTATGATTTGCTCCAGGAGAGGGGCACACTCCGATACCATGTACATGACAGTGTATTCAAAGGACATCAGTATCACACTCATATCTCATTTGATCTGGCGTTAAAGATTTGGGCCAGCTCGGGGCACACTCACATACCGTATATGTGACAGAGTATTCAAAGGACATCAGTATCATATCTCATTTGATCATCTGGTGTTTAAGATTTGGGCCAGGGGAGGGTTACACTCCCAAACTGTGGACATGACGGTGTATTCAAAGGATATCAGTATGACACTTGTATCTCATTTGATCATGTGGTACGTGTTTAAGATTTGGGCCAGGGGAGGGACACACTCACATACTGTGTACATGACATGACATGACAGTGTATTCAAAGGACATCAGTATGATACAATTTGCAAACTTCATTAAAAAATTTGCAATATTGAGATGAGGTGAGGGGCGGCGGAACGATTTTGAAAGTGGGGGGCCAGTCAGGGTGATGTAAAAAATCAAAATAATGGGCGCGAAGCGGGCATCGCGTCGCGCTTGCGCGACGCAGGGGGGTATCTGAGGGGGGATGTGCCTCCCTCAGAAGTGAGAAACTTTTGCAAAATGAAGGCCCAATTTAAGCCATTTGGTGGACCATTCTGGTACTATTATTGTGTACAATTTTAGTTTGAAAAATCCGAAAATGGGTTAAATGAAGGCCCAAATTGAAGCCATTCGTGGATAAGTTTTCACTATAATTCGTCGTCCGTATTCCATAGTGGCATATAGTGGGGCGCCGCGAATAAACAACTTTTCGAGAAAATCGGGTTTGAAGAAATGCCAATTTAAAATCGAGTTGTGTAAATCAGACATACATTATATTTTGTAAATGATGTGAAATTTCTGTAGTAAACTAAATAGATTTTATTGTTATATATTTTTCAAAAGAAATAAATACATACTATTGCTGGCAAACTGAAAATAAAACTATACGTCACTATGGAAAACAAACAAAATGCAATACCCTAACCTAACGTTAACGTGCACGCCACCTCGGTCGCCGTGTAATCCCTATGGCGTTACTTTTAAATCGTTAAGTATTCCATAGTGGCGTATAGGTCTGATACGTGTACGCCACTATGACATACGATGTTTTTCATTTTTGCCGATATTTCATAATTATAAAATGTGTATAAAAAGTGGCGTATGGTCGATCGCCACTATGGAATACAAAAATGTCACTTTGTAACTATCGCCACATTTAATTAATTAATTACTTATTAATTAGCTAGTTTTGACTGATGAGACTTAGAAAAATGAAAAAGAACATCATTAAAAACATATGTGCCAATTTTCAAAAAATGACCAAAAATCACTATACGCCACTATGGAATACAGCCGACCAATTGTATAAATTATTGCTTTTAGTGTTGGGTGTCCTAATACAGGGGAGTTGGAAAATTTTGCAAAATGAAGGTCCAATTGAAGCCATTTTGTGCATAATTTTTACACTTTCTTTAAGCATGTTAAGGGCTGGGGTATGAACGTTTGGACAGTATTTATTTTGGGACATTAGAGCACATCAGACATATCGAATTGCATTCTGAATACGATCAATTGAAAATTTTGACCTTCAGTATTGGAGATATGGATTTTTTCCCCAAAACACCAAAAAAAAAAAGGTCTTTTGGGAAAAAAATCCATATCTTCAATATGAAAGGTCAAAATTTTCAATTGACCGTCGGCTTTTCCTCCCAGCTACATACACTTTAAGAATATATCATTAGATTTATATAATTTACTTGAGGACTGTTATATATCAAAAATTTGAAAAATATTAAATTTTTATAATTTGTCATAAAATTTGTATTATATTGTGATTTTCAAAAAATGAAAATTATTTGATATCAGAAAGACATGCTTCAGTATTCAGAATGCAATTCGATAGGTCTGAGGTGCTCTCATGTCCCTCAAAAAATACTGTCGAAACGCAATAAACGCTCATTCTAGATCCCTTAAGGTCTAGAATATAGATTTGATTATTTATGTTCACCCAGACATGTTACACACAGCACATTATGGGTTAAAAGTGGAGGGGCCACTGGCCCCCCCCCCCCCGGTTCCGCCGCCCTTGGATGAGGTAGGGTGAGGTTAGGGGTGACCCTGATAATAGACATATCAAGCTAGCAGTGGCTTAGAGAATATACAGGTTTCCAAAATATAAATACATAAATATAAATAACTTCCATTCCCCAAGATAATCACCTAAGACCGCCATCTCATTCCAATCATGGAAATAGTAGATGAGAAGGAATCACAACGAAATCGATCGCCTGTGACTAATCCCGCTTATCTATTCTTCATTACAAAGGAAGAGGACTCAACAAATTCCCTTTTGAGGACACTCATATTGCCGCCATCAGCGTGATTTGGTAGCATAACTGGAAATTCATGGCGATAAATCTTTGCGCACAAACAAATTTTGAACCAGTTGTTGTGACCTTAGTTGATGAAGCGCACTTTTAACGTTCATTTAGACTGGATTTTATAAACATTTGCAACAGATTTCTGCATTTTCAGATGCAGAGAAGTCAAAACAATACAAATATTGGGAAATTTAATCAAAATACGTTGTATTTTCGACTAAGGACACTTTTAAAAAAGTTTTACATTTTGTAAGGATAATCGTATTTTCGCTGACCCCAAATTTAATTAAAATGTAAAGGTATAAAACAAGTTGTTCCGATTGTTTCCGAAAAATGGGAACAGATTCTATCATAAGACAAACGGAAAATCAATTCTATCAAATTGCCTTCACATGTGCCCCAGACCGCCCACATCTAGGTAAATTTGCCCCTAAATGTTTCAAATATATGACTTTCTACTTCCGATTTTGGTAATACATCCTTCCCACAAGGCATTATTTTTGGCTATGTTATCCCATCTGTCCTATGATGCATTCATATTTCCCGCCCTTTCCTGCTCACAAGGCCGCATTTAGTCCATAAGCATTGGTCGCTTGACTGCAGCTTTAGAATTGAAAATGTCATGTCATAGAAATGTTACGTCACCGATGACCATCGTGTTGGGATATAATCCCTAGGATTATGATATAACTATAGTGGTTGACGTGTATAGAAACGTCAATGTACATGTCGGCAATGTGTTTGGAACTTTGATGATGGTTAGTTGTGATTCCTTCTCATCTACTATTTCCATGTTCCAATACAAACCCCCGGTGGGTTCAGTCTTCACTGACAATGTGTACGCATGATGGTTCCAATTAGGGGTACTTTTCAAGAAATTGTTTGCGATTGTCCGAATTAGGGGTGTTTTGGAGCAAAATTGTCCTTGAAATGAAAAATAGGGTGTATTTCTAGGACTTTCGTCCACGTTTTACTGCTACAGTTTTCGTTATTGTCCTCTTTTCCCCGTGAAATAGGGGGAAAATTCAAAAGCGTCCTTGAAATGGTAAAAATAGGGGTATTTATTTCGGAAAAATGTCCTTTCCTGGTGATAAGAGGGTGAAATGAAAATGCGTCCTCAAAATGATAAAAATAGGGGAGGTATTTGGGGACAAATTTTCCTTGATTTCGCACAAAATAGGGGGTAAAATTGCTGCAAATGTCCTCGATTCCCCGTGAAATAGGGGTCATTTTCAAATCCTGGAACGGTCATATGTCCTACCTTTAAATACAAACTGAACCCACCGGGTACAAACCATGCAACACAAGCATCGCGCAAGCCCGTGATCTGCTTCCAATACAAACCGCGTAATGTAGCGTAAGACACATTAGGCAGTCTAGTACTTGTTATTATTATTATAATAGTAGTACATGTAGTACTGTCTGTTCAATTAGCTTAGATTCTTGAATTTTTAAGATATTTGAAAAAATAAAAATTGTGGTCAAAGTCATCAAAGAAAAGTGTTAGCACAGCCTTCCCCTATGAAAAGAACAACCATGTGGATGCAATCATATTTACGACCAAATTTGCGATCATAGTTACAACCAAAATTGCGATCATTATTGCAACCATAATTGCGATCAAATTTGATTGTATTTATCATCGTAATTTTGATCGTAAGTGGTACCACAGCGATCATTATTTTGATCGTTATTAATGATCGTAAATTTGATCGCGAATATACGACCATTATTCAACCAACTTATGATCGTTTTTTTGATCGCAAATAATGATCGTAATTTTGTGTAATGCGATCATTAAAATGATCGCATTATTACGATTGCTATTTTTGATCGCTGCATTTGATTGCTTCTATCGCAATCAACATTTTAATAATCGTAATTTGAAATTTCCCGCTGCTACAAGAAGAGCATCAACAGTTAAGTTATGAATGGTATGCTGGACTTTAGGCCTAAATTAATCTTTAAAACAAAGAGTCAAAGTCAGTGGAAATAGTAAGTCTAGATAAACTGGAGTTAATATATATAATTACTCAGCTGTTAACATGGTTAAAGTAAAAGTTCTTGAATCATGTGTGAGTATATAATATATAGTTGCAGAATGTCAGAAGACAATGGAAGAGAATAATTTCCCGGATAATTTCCAGAGCCAGGCCAGCTAGGTGCATTCAAAAAAAAGATTGCCAACCATCATCTGATCATGGCCGCCATAAAAATATGCCCTTTAAGTTTGTATAATTTATATACTGACGGGTTCAAAATTTAAGCTTACCTATAGCATGCTAAAGAAGCTCAAATTCATTTCTACTTCTACGAAGAAATAGAATTAGCAGTAGAAGTATAGAAGTAAAAAAATTTAAGCTTACCTAACATGCTCCTTTTTTTCTAGAAGAAACTCATATTCATCATTCATGCCCATCTCTCATTTCACTACTGGCGCTGGCTCTGGCTGGCTGGTCCTTTTACAGCCAGGGATGTTTCTCACTTTCTTTCTCATAATGGACTTTTTTAATCAGAAGATACATTAATATTATATATGACAGCGTTCAAGCTTTGACTTACGTTTGGCGGACAAACCGTGAAAAAAGTATTTAGGGGTGAAAACAGTCAAAATTCTTAATTACTTAAATGTTATTAGGGGTAAAATGTGACATATTTTCAGATTTTGGCACTTAAAACCCCTTATTTTTCACTGATTTTGAGAAAAATTAATTTTTTGGTCCAATTTTGGCCGAAAATGGCCATTTTGGGGTGACAACAATTTTGACTTGCTAATTTCTTGTGAGTGTACACGAAAACTATCAAATAGTGCCTAATTTTCTATGCTAATTGTGTAACAAGGGTACAACTGATATTAAAAGCATTGAATGGGATCAATATATTTCTTTATTTTCGTAGCAGGGGTAGAAACTCAAAGGTTCGGGTGACAATTGATTTGGAAAAAAGTATAATATTTGCCTCATTTTCGATTTGAAAATGCCATATCTCCACAATGGTATGAGCTATAGGGATGTTTTAAGTGTCATTTTGCTCAGTATATCAATAGCTAAATGGTGATATAACAAATAAGTAAGCTAGATTTACAGAAAAGAAAATAACTTGCAATATGCTACCCCCACCCCTAAGAATTTGAGGGCGTGAAAAAAGTAATGGATTTTGCTAAAAAAATAAGTCCTTCAAAACTGGGAGGTGTAAGTGTTGCTCTAACCAATACCTTTCTCTAGAGCAACATGTTTTTTGTTTAGCCCGAAGTATCTCCATTTTGAAGGACTTATTTTTTTAACAAAAATATTTGCTCAAATTTGACGATTTTGGGCAGAAATATGCCTGTACAGTGCTATGGGGAAAATTTTCAAGTTGATAATTATGCATTTTTTATGTCAGATTCAGTTTCTACACAAAATTTCACCCTAGAAAAAGTTCCTTTAAGTAGGATATCTTTCACTCTAAGTTTCCTCCATTCTGTCTGCCAAACGTAAGTCAAAGCTTGAACGCTGTCATATACATGTATATTTGATCTCTGCAACTGCATCCAATTCATGTACATGTAATGACAGAATTTTAAATATAATGACCTTTGCCCATGTGAATTGTGATTGGCTGTAATGGGCTACGGGCTTTGACCCTTCAGAAAATTTAGATTTCAAAATATTATTTGGTTGTATTTGCTGAGAAAAATGTAACAAAAATTTATGCATATGATGACAAAATTATTAATCACTTTTATTTAGTAGAGAAGTTTTTAAAAAATGAGTCAAAAATTAATAATTATATGCAAATTAACCACAAAAGGTCATCAGCTAATGGGCTACGGCTGTCCCTAAGCTAAAGCTGATACCAGGCAGCACACCACTAAATCCTTCCGCATTTGGTGTAACCCTTGATAGTCCCGGTAAACATAGGTCGGTAGTGCAAACAAGTGGGTGTCCCTTGGGAGCAAGATGAGTAGCCATGATTGTTTATTATAATTAAATTAAAAGATATGCAATTGGTAAATGTTCAGAATATCACAAAATGGTGCATCTTGATCTGGTCAAAAAGTTTGGCTCCCAAAACTAATCCGTGTGCGGACATGGTAAGGAGGCATTCGTGCAAGCTGAAAATAAAGGTGGCGCTGTTCAGGTCCCCGTAGCTTAAAAGTTAGTCTCAACTTGTGTCAAAAAACCCATTTTAAATTAAATTTTAATCTTTATTTAAGACATTGGTGCTACCAAAATATGAAAAATGGTTTTACATGGGGTAGAAAAACAAACTTACTTTCATGTATATTTACACGTATTTCAATGGGAGTTTATTTAGTGGTGTGCGCCTTGAAGACTCATTTTTTTAGGCTATGGGCATGATTGATACCTGATTTTAAGTGCCAAAAGTTGAGATTTTTGCCTGAAACTTTTCTATTTGCAAAGAAAAATGTCTGTTTTCTGTTACCGCTCTACAAATCGCGATTTCATTCTTAAACGCATTACGAAATTGTCTTCAAAACACAAGTACCCACATCGAATTGACAATTTAAGACCGTGCTATAGAAATGAGCTATTTTGGCCTTAACATCATAGGAGTGGTCACTTTTGATTATCCCATGAGAAAAAGTGAAACATCTTTGGAATTATTTTGATGCAAAATGTAATTATACTAGCGGAGCTCGTATATTAACGTTTTTAAAATAATCACTGACCATTTAATTGGGTCGCAATAGACTTTAAAAGTCAATGCATGATTTTTTCGTAATACACGGCCCAAAATGCCGGTATTTTTAAGATATTATCAAATATTCAATTCCCAAGAGAGAAATATATCAAACAATTTGAATGATGGGTTTTCTTAATTTTAGATCTTGCCACAATAATACACACAACTTGGAAAATGAACATTTTAAAGTGCCAAAATGACGTTCCAGCTACCCATACCCACAAACTTTAGAACATAGGCCTTTGGCATATACGTATATACTGCATGATAAAGAGTGGGGGGGGGCGGAATGCTCACATACTGTTTGTCCACCTTGTCATATTTATGATTGTGAATATTTTTGAAAGAAATCAATCACTTTTCTGATATCAATGGGAATATAAATACAGTTTAACATGGCCTACTATGTTGCTCTGGCCCTAGAATTCTCAAAAGGGCAAAAAGTAGCACATTTTTTACTTGGTGCGAACTTGTTTGAAGAATGTTTAACACTGATTCCAAAAATAAAGAAAAACAAAAATATTTTGTTCTTTGAAGGCAGCACACCACTAAATCCTTCCGCATTTGGTGTAACCCTTGATAGTCCCGGTAAACATAGGTCGGTAGTGCAAACAAGTGGGTGTCCCTTGGGAGCAAGATGAGTAGCCATGATTGTTTATTATAATTAAATTAAAAGATATGCAATTGGTAAATGTTCAGAATATCACAAAATGGTGCATCTTGATCTGGTCAAAAAGTTTGGCTCCCAAAACTAATCCAGCGTCACGGACATGGTAAGGAGGCATTCGTGCAAGCTGAAAATAAAGGTGGCGCTGTTCAGGTCCCCGTAGCTTAAAAGTTAGTCTCAACTTGTGTCAAAAACCCATTTTAAATTAAATTTTAATCTTTATTTAAGACATTGGTGCTACCAAAATATGAAAAATGGTTTTACATGGGGTAGAAAAACAAACTTACTTTCATGTATATTTACACGTATTTCAATGGGAGTTTATTTAGTGGTGTGCGCCCACAGTACAACATGCAACTATACGTGAGTGCTGAACTGCTGTGCTGTATACTATAAAAGATAATATGCAAGGATTATATTTGAGGACATTTATTTCTTGTAAGTAGCTGCATGAAGCTGAAGGCTATAATAAGTTTGAATATCAAACTATAGTTGGTTTAAAACACAATTATTCTGCTGGTATCCCAGGCTGGTATTATGGTATTATACTCATCATGCTCAAATAACAATACAATATCATATGCAGTACCTTCACAGTGGCGTGCCGTGGCCGCCCCAACCCCGGGGGGCTGAAGAAGAAACAAAGCAACCTTTTGGCGCCCTTTTTTTTTGCTAATTCGCTTTTGCCGCCTTCGCTTTTTGCCGCCCTGTTTTTGCCGCCCTTCGTCTTCCCGCCCCTTCGTTTTTGCCGCCCCTACTTTGACCCCGTGGGCTGGCGCTAAAGCCCCCCCAAAATATGCGCATGCTTCAGGCTTTATATTCTTTTACTACATGTACCGTAGTAGTTTACTGATGGTAATAACTTCAGTTTATCTCTTGAAGCAATTGATATCTGCATGCTTTAAATTCAATGTTTATTTTGCAATTCATTTTTGTCACCATAAACTTTTAACACATTGTAAATGTAGAGACTAAGCACTAGTAGTGCACCGGTTAGCTGTCGTAATAACAGTGTAACGCTAAGGGTGCATGGTGAGTTCAGAACACAAAAATTTCAGGCGTAATTATATGTTCTATGCGTGGTATTTTATATCTCTGTAACATATATGAAGTAATAATTGCGATCAAACATATTTGGATTCAAAAAACGATCAAATTTACGATCAATATTTGGATTACAACCAAAAATACGATCAACATTTGTGTTACGACCATTTCTACAATCATTCTTTATAAGATCACAGCAGTCCTATTATGGTCGTACGATCATCGGCGATCAAAATTTTGGTCGCTGCGACCATTTTTTGATCGTAACGACCAAATTTTTGGTCGTTACGATCATGATTTGATCGTTGTTTTTTCATAAGGGTTAGACCTAACATGATTTATACTTTTCAAATTCTAAAGTTCAATTTAAAACCCCATTTCTTTTCAATTTTGGTCTTTTCCCGCGATATTTTTATAAAAAGCCGTAGAACGTCGGGTACCATAAACTTTTTGGAATCAATCCATTTAGAGCAATGGGGACGAATATCACAATGCGCAGAGATGGTATTTATTCGACCATCCGCATCAGGAAGTATTGTCCAGCAAAATATTTGCCAGTATGGGAACTAAGGTTTTCTAAAATAGGCCCAGCTTATATAAATACATTCCTTGTGTATGTATGTATGTATGTATGTATTTATGTATGTATGTATGTATGTATGTATTTATTTATTTATTTATTTATTTATTTATTTATTTATTTATTTATTTATTTATTTATTTATTTATTTATTGTTTTATTTATTGTTTTATTTATTGTTTTATTTATTGTTTTATTTATTGTTTTATTTATTGTTTTATTTATTTATTGTTTTATTTATTTATTTATTGTTTTATTTATTTATTGTTTTATTTATTTATTTATTGTTTTATTGTGCGAGTGGGTCTGAGAATGGGTCTGAGAAGGTGTAGGCTATAGGCATATTATAAAACTACACATTTATTTTCAATTTGTTATTTCGTTTTATTATAAAACTACACATTTATTTTCAATTTGTTATTTTGTTTTGTTTGTTGAATACAAACTGAAAAAACTGTGAAACAAAAGAACT
The DNA here is from genome assembly GCF_039555335.1 of Amphiura filiformis. Classification (NCBI taxonomy): domain Eukaryota; kingdom Metazoa; phylum Echinodermata; class Ophiuroidea; order Amphilepidida; family Amphiuridae; genus Amphiura; species Amphiura filiformis. Next base: position 47,999,408 of record NC_092631.1, on the reverse strand, counting down.
TTTATACAAGAAAATATTATTTCAAACAATCAGGTTACAGAAAACATTTCTTGTAAAGTTACTGTATCTGAAAATGTCAAGCGAATGCTGATATTCTTGGGAAGGAATGGTGGTATTAAACAAAACTCAATTTACATTGTAAACCAGTTGAAATGAGAACGAAATCCATAATTTTAATGTCCTTGTTTAGGAAAAAAAGGAAAAACCGGTGGACCATCATCACCTATAGAACCTATCCAATAATCGGAACGGTATAACAATTGAAATGGCAGGACAGATTGGTGGACAGATTGTTTTGCTAAATTGGATAGGGTCTATGCCCTAAGTTGAGAATAGACCGTCCCACTCGATTTGTAAAAAGGTCGCGAATCCTTTCGGTGGACCCAAGTAACTGTCCAAAATGAGGCAAAATTGAAAAGAAATGGGGTTTTAAATTGACCTTGGGAAATTGAAAAGTATAAATCATGTTAGGTCTAAGGCTGTGCTAACACTTTTCTTTGATGACTTTGGCCACAAGTTTTTATTTTTTGAAATATCTTAAAAATTCAAGAATCTAAGCTAATTGAACAGACAGTAGTATAGTAATTTATTACAGATTATACTTTGTTAACAAAAAAAGAACATTTAATTTTTCATAACATATTTCATATTCAAACAAGTTATAGGCCTATATCATAATCACATTTACTTCTTTATTGATACAGATATGAAGTGGCAATACAAGCACTCCGTACTTTTTCATAGAGAATTTTCAGACACCAAATACTATGCTGATGAAGCTTGTCCCTGTCAAATGATTAGTGACAACTACCTGGCTATTGGTATGAAGGGATGTGTGGCAGTGTACAAGGTGACGGCAAAGACTTCACATCTGGCCTACACAGCAACATCTGAGGAATGGAGTTACATCACAGGCGTTGCAGTGAGTGAATCATTGCCCAATAGCATGCTGGTAATATCTGTAGGCAAACCGTTTGTGTATCAAAGTCACTGTTATGAGTACTCGACAAAAGAGATCAATAAATTTAAAATTAAAAGTGATTTTAAAACCCCATTCTGTATGGTAGCCAATGCTAGTGTTGCTGTCATTATAATGTCCAGTGGTGAATGTTACCCTCACCCTCATTCATTCATGGTGTGTAAATTACCAGATTTTACGCATCAATCCTGTGTACAAGTGGATATTGATCCATATGATCTCAGCATCTGCTCAGATTACTTGTTGGTAATGGGTAGGGATAGGGAGATGGTAGTAAAATCATTAGATGATGTAAATCGGGATGTGTGTAGGATAACTCTACCGGAGTGGCGGGAGGAGGATGAGGATTATTGGGAATTCAGGAGCGTTTCCTTTAGAAATAATGGTAGGGATATATATGTTGCATTATTATTAGCTAATAATGATATTTATTCTGTATGGTACCCTGGTTGTGTCTACAAATACACACGGGATGGTGTAGGTAGCAAGCCAACGTATATCAACTCTGGTTGCGTGATTGATGATGTGTGTGTGTTTCATAGGGGGTACAGGGGCTTATCAGTGACATCAGAGGGTTTACTTGCTGTGACACAAGTTGGTGCAGTGAAGATATACCAATTGCAGTAATTTGGATGTGAATGGGGTTGTAATCAGTTATAATTTTTTTTAAACGCCCAATACCTGATGGTTGTACCAGAACTAGAAAATAATCACCCAATTGGGCAGAAAGCACTCAACATACAACTTCTGGTACTTATTTGATGAGGGAAACAAAACCTATTCTATGGGCTTGACCAGCCTAGATTGTTTTTATTTTGTTTTTAACCTGCTGGTTTCATGCATGTAAAGCCAGTGATTTTTCACCAAAGTTTGACGAAATTGATTAGCTGTTTGTGGGCAGAAAAGTAGATTTATTTTGACTGAAAAAATGCAAGCAATTTATTTACAGATTTTCAAGATTTTGAGAGTCATTTGCCACTTAAAAAGGTGGGTTCTGTTAAGGGAAGGGGTATGAACGTTTGGACAGTATTTATTGTGGGACATTAGAGCACATCAGACATATCGAATGCATTCTGAATACGAAGAATGTCCTTCTGATATCAAATAATTTTGATTTTTTAAATTCGCAATGTACATGTAATACACATTTTATGGCAAATCATTAAAAATTGATATTTTTGATATTTAACAGTACTTGAAGTAAACTTTATAAACCTGATGATTTATACTTAAAGTGTATGTAGTTGGGATGAAAAGCCGACGATCAATTGAAAATTTTGACCTTTCGTATTGAAGATATGGATTTTTTTCCCAAAACACCAAAAAAAATAGGTCTTTTTGTCAAAAAAATCCATATCTTCAATATAAAAGGTCAAAATGTTCAATTGATCGTCGGTTTTTCCTCCCAGCTACATACACTTTAAGAATATATCATTAGATTTATAAAATTTATTTCGAGGACTGTTATATATCAAAATTTGAAAAATATCAAATTTTAATAATTTGTAATAAAATGTGTATTATATCGTGAATTTCAAAAATAAAATTATTTGATATCAGAAAGACATGCTTCAGATTCAGAATGCAATTCGACACGCCTGAGGTGCTCTCATGTCCCACAAAAATACTGTAGAAACGCCTATAAACGCTCATTCTAGATCCATTAATGACCAATCACTAAATAATCACAAAACCCTGCATTGTTTAATATTACAATTTAGAGCTTCAGAGATTCAAAACTTTTATAATTTGGCTAAATTGAATAGAAAGCATGTAAAATTACTGCCGTGGACTGACACCTGCAAAAGTAGCCAAACATTTATGCAGGTAATGGCATGGTTTTCTGAGTAGCGGCAAGTGATCGCAAAGTAGACCAATTCAGCACCTAATAAGGCATCACTAGTTATTATATGAATACTTATTATATTTGTCCCATTTGAATATATATCAATAGGGTGACAATATATCCTGTGACATCATGTTCAATAAAGTTGCATGAATTCAGGCAAACATTCTTTCTTTTATTCTCTAATAGTGCCTCAATAATCCACATCATAACTAAATGTTGTAACTTTTTTATTTTGGGTGTGTGAACTTCATCTGACACTCGAGTCAATCCAGCAAGTAATCTCCAAAGTTTTTTTAATCTTTTAAAAACAATTGTCAGGCATAATTCCTTTAAAGTCATGAATAAATTTAAATTAAATACACTTATTGCACAATATATCACATACATGTACATGTATAATAAACTTCGCATCTATAAGGCTAAAAAAATGTTATGTCTCAAAGCCCACACACACATTCGTTTTCTTTAAGCGCGTCCATGTCAGCTAAAATGGCAAATTAATTTTTTAGTTTTTGTTTTTTTTACTAGTATTTTTCCATAAAATCATGAAATTCTGAGACAAATTTGGAAGAAAAGTTCCTTGATTCGACACTCGCATTGCTTAGGTATAAAACAATTGATATTTGTACTTCAATTGTGTCAATCAACCACAATTGCATGCTGTGTACTTTTGAACCCTCGAAAATGACATCTTAATTCAAAGTTTTGCTTTAAAAAAATCTTTAAAAAAAAATACAAATCTTTAAAAAAAACCTCATTCCGCATTCGTTTTTGAAACTCCCATGGGCTTTGAGACATAGCATTATTCTTTTAGTCTAATTATAAGAAAGCAAAAGGAAAATATAAATAAGCAGAATGACAAGCAAAAACAGACAAGGAATTCATCCAAGTAACTCTCTGCGGAGATTGATTAGTGATCAACTAATTAAACTGATCAAATCAGTGCTGTTTGTTTTTATCAGGCTTTTGCCTAAATCACATGGATCAGGCATTGGTGGCTCACTTCCATGCATGTGACTGTTAGTTTGATTTATGCTCCAGTCTAAGCGTGATGCCCAAAACAGTTTATTCACTAATCCACCTCTGTATTTTCAACCCATGGGGGTATGGGGGAAATTGTCTGCTGTTAAAAAAATAGCAAAATTGGGACAAACAAATTTCAACATTTTGACTATATACCCCAAATCATGAACTTTCTGTAAAATTGTCTAAAACATAGGTTCCAAACCAAATGATGATTTCTCTTGAAAAGGTCTGCATTTAGACATTCTGCACCCCCACAAAAAATGGGATGAAATCTTTGGTGGTGTGAAATCTGCAATGATGTAAATTGATTGCTTGTAATGCTTGATTCTTGGCAGTTTTTGTATTCAAAACATTCTCAATGCCAATTTCATGATACTGGTGCTGTAAATGGTAATTAATGGGAACAAAATATAGGTTGTCAGCATACCTGCCAAGTGTCCCGATTTTGGCGGGACATCCCGATTTTAGACCCCCGAAAACGTCATAAAATCGGGAAGTCCCGATTTTCTAAAAAAAAACAAAACAAAAAAACAAACTTTTTTTTTTTTTTTTTTTTTTTTCAAAAAATATTTTTGGACAAAATATCGAGTTATATGCCCTAAATTACTTGTTATTGAAGGTTGGAAACCATAGAAATACTGCTACTTTTTTTTTTTTTTAAATGCCAATTTTTTTACAAAGTTGATAAAGTTGTACATTTTGATTACTTTTGCTTCTATTGAACAGTCAGGGACACATTGAATTAGTATACATTGCTAGCTGTTCAATAGAAGCAAAAGTAATTAACATGTACAACTTTATCCAATATTGTAAAAATAAATTAACAATTTTTTTTTTTTTTTTTTCAATATTTCTCTGGTTTCCAACCTCAAATAGCAAGTAATTTAGGGCCTATAACTTGCTTTTTTGGCCAAAAATATTTTTTGAAAAAAAAAAGGAGGGGAGGGGTCAAAAATTTGATGAATCATCATTTTTATATTGTGCATTATATATATCAATTTCAGCCACATAGGCCATGTTATTAGGCAAAAGAAGAACTTTGAAGAATGTCTCTCATGTACAAAAGTATAGGAAAGTGAACATTTGAAACCACTTTTTTAGGATGAAGGAAGCATTTTTTCAAAAAAGTCTAAAACAGGTTTTTATGTCAAAAGTGGTCTTTTGGGGTGCTAAATCTGCTAACATTGCCTGAGCTTAGGTACCTAATTACGGTATAATTTTGAGAAAACAAGTCAAGATAACAGTCTTGAAGAAGATTGTATATATAATAGATATTCTTCAAGGCTGTTATCTAGGCTTGTTTTGTCAAAATAACCTTATTTTTAATCCATTTAAATGTAATTTCCCCTCAGAAATGGTGTCTCCTGTAGTGTAAAATGTGTAGAAACCCTCTGGCCTAACCCCACCAGGGGCCCTTAAGCGGGCCCCTGGACCCCCGGCCGTAGACGCGAGCGCTACGCTCGCTTACGCTTCGCAAGTGTCCCTATTTCTAGTTTTCAAAAGTTGGCAGGTATGTGTCAGGTCAAAATTGATCTATTTACACCATTAATTTATCACAGTTTTTTATAAGCCCTTTCGCAATTTCGGAAAATTGCAACTGCGCATGCTCAGACATCGTCACACAGTTCTTCAACGAGAGATAAAACACGAGGAGGCTGCAGTGCGTTTCCAATGCGGTGAACTGTGCCGTTTGCATAAAAACATCTTGTACTGGAATTATGCCGATTATATTTTGTCTTTATTTCTTCATGATACATTGTATTTGATTAAATATATTATATCATGAAGAAATAAAGACAAAATAATTGGCAAAATCCCAGTACAAGATGTTTTTATGCAAATGGCACAGTTCACCGCATTGGAAATGTACAGTAGCCTCATCGTGTTTATCTCCAATTTTATCTGCAAATATTACCCATGATGCACCATGATCTGAAATTGCGAAAGGGCTTATTGAACATCGTATGTGTACTGTGTGGGTTTCTGATTTACTGATTGAATGTGTGCACTTCATTTAACCGAGCTTCCTGTGACACTGGTGTGACTTATACTTTGCTGAACATCCTACAACCGTGGCGTGACTTACTCCCCATTCCAGAAAAATACAGCACTAATTTTTTTGGATTAAATGTTTTGCCAAATGAAACATAGCTAAATCCTAATCCTTTAGGTAGTCCTAACTGGCAATAAAAGTCAAATTTTAAAATTTGGTCAAATTTTGGAAATAAGGGCCAAAAACATGCGTTTTTTGGGTGTTTTGCGTATGCTGTGACAATCAAGCCCAAAGACTTGTACCCAAGACTAATTTCAGTTTATGCAGTTAATTTTTGGAAAAGATATGTTTCATTCTGATAACCGATAATTTAATTAAAGAAACACAGAAAAGTGAAAATTATAGCAAAATTTCGGCATTTATACTCAAGATTTTGAATGCTTAGACTTGTTCCAAGTCTTTGATTTTTGTGACTCGATTGTCAGAAAATATGCCGAAAATGTGTGTTTTTGGCTCTTTTTTCAAGAAATTAGTAAAATAGTGATTTTTTTCTTTTATTGCCAGTTAGGGCTAACTATAGGATTAGGATTGAGCTATATTTCATTTGGCAGAACTTGATAATATTTTTTTAATCCCAAAAAATTAGTGCTGTATTTTTCTGGAATGGGGAGTAATACTTGGTTTCTCCTCAAGTTTGGTAGTGATCGGGATAGTGATGTAGGTGGTTATACTTTGGTGGTTGCAGTATCAAATTATGTGCACTAACTAATCGTGCATATACTTATAACATAGACTCTAGAAAGTAACATATACATATGTGTACAAGGGCAGTTTGTTGGCATGCATGTAACTGCAAGAGCACTCAGACGTCACTACCAACTCAAGGTGAAATGAAGTACCGTAACCACTCGGATATAAGCCCACCCCCCTAGATGGCAGATTTCACTTCAAAAATGGGGTGGGCTTATAACCGGGGAGGAGCTAGTACTTGAATTTAGAAATAAGAAAAATCATCCCCATTTGTATATGCCCAATGTATCAGTAATTTCTATCATCTTTGTCAATTTCTTAAAATTCTAAGTGTGGAATGTTAAAGCCTTAAAGGAGTATTTCGTGATCCTAGCATCCTCTTTTTATGACATTTTTCAGTAGATATCCACGAGAAAAGCCTATTGCCAAAATTTCAGTTGATTCCGATTTTGCGTTTGCGAGTTATGCATGATTATGTGTATTACACTGCTCCATAGACAATGCGTTGTAATTTCGTTCTGGTGCACCAGAACGAAATTCAAATTTCACGATATCTTTGCAAAACGAATTAATCTGCAAGAAATATTTTGTACATAAACATTATGTAGCCAGAGGTTTCCAGTGATATAAAAATCTCAACTTTTTTGAGAAAAGTGGGGGATGAGGCTGTGGATCACTTAAATGCCCCTTTAATGTACGATCTTTTTTCAAAATTTACCTTTATTTTTTTCAAACCCGATTTTTTGGCATATTTGTAATACTTACACATGTTCTAACTTAAAGAGGGACTGGGTTGACCAGGCAAACTTTCAAGGACAACCCAATTAAGTAGGCTTAAAATATAATCAAGTCAATGTTCACCTCTATACCATCAAACTTGTACAGCTCCCAACTATAATGTGTTTTCCAGATATTTGTAGCGGCCTTTAAATCTATGAGCAAACTGTCAAATTCGCCCTATTTGTAGTAAAACGGGATGATTTTATTTCCATTTTATTTTCAATATTGGGGCCAATTTGACTTTCAAGCCTTCCGAATTCGGCACATTTGCACTACATGCAATCATAAGAAAATGGTCAACTTTGGGCTTGTCATTTTATATGAAGTCAACCTATACAATTACTGGGACTTACCAAAGTTGTAATATAAGACTAGTAGTTATATAAAAGTGATGTTTTATAAATTTTGAAGGTGGACCACATCGACTTTGGGCCCCCTGAAAATGTTGAATTTGCAATAAATTTCATCTTCGTGAGGGCGCTGTTCCAAATGTAAATGAGTTGTGACCTCAATTTTTTGGATATGCATTGTATTTATCCTATATATAGCATCAGTGATAACAAAAAATAATTAATCTGACAAAAAATGTGAATTTAGGGGGCCTAAACTTGCCAGTTTACAAAACCTTACATTTTTTCTTCCATATTTAATGACCCCGTGACACAACGCACAATTACAGAATTTTTTTATTTTTTATTTTTTGACAAATTGGGCATGCAGTTAGTGTGTATACAAAGTTTCAGACCTCTCTTTCTTTTTATAAAGAAGGCACAGACTCCCAAAGATGAAATTTATTTAAAGGGCAACTTTTGGGTCCAAATTTAGACCCCGGTGGGTTCAGTTTGTATTTAAAGGTAGGACGTATGACCGTTCCAGGATTTGAAAATGACCCCTATTTCACGGGGAATCGAGGACATTTGCAGCAATTTTACCCCCTATTTTTATGCTGAAATCAAGGACAATTTGCCCCAAAATACCTCCCCTATTTTTATCATTTTGAGGACGCATTTTCATTTCCCCCCCTTCTCACGAGGAATCAAGGACATTTTCCCAAATAAATACCCTATTTTTACCATTTCAAGGACGCTTTTGAATTTTCTCCCTATTTCACGGGGAAATGAGGACAATAACGAAAACTATAGCGGTAAAACGCGGACGAAAGTCCTAGAAATACACCCTATTTTTCATTTCAAGGACAATTTTGCTCCAAAACACCCCTAATTTGGACAATCATGAACAATTTTGTCCTCGAAAATTCCATGGACATTTCTTGAAAAGTACCCCTAATTGGAACCATCATGCGTACACATTGTCAGTGAAGACTGAACCCACCGGGATTTAGACCCCACTACTCCAACTTTAAATGGCTGCCACAGAAAATCCGTAAGAGCTACAGACCTCAAATTTGCAGGTTTTTAATATTTTTACAGGTACAACATATGACTACAATATAAAGCAAATCTGAAGGGGTCAGGTGGGGCGCCTCCTTGATTTCATATGGAATGACCCGTATATACATGTTGTAGCTGACAATAAGGCCTTACATTGTAGAGATAATAATATGTCATATAAAATCATTTGAATATTTAGTAACTTATATCTAATAAGTGAGTTATAGACAAATGATTGGGGAATTAGAAAGTACAATTCTTCCATCATTTTTATAAAACTCAAAAATAATTTCCTTGTGCATCATAATTATATTGTAGTATGAATGAAATGTAATTATTTTAAGTACCGGTTTAAAGGGGCATTTCGTGATCCACAGCATCATCCCCCCGGATCATCCCCCACTTTTCTAAAAAAAAGTTGAGATTTTTGTATCACTGGAAACCTCTGGCTACATAATGTTTATGTACAAAAAATTTCTTGCAGATTAATTTGTTTAGCAAAGATATCATCAAATTTGAATTTTGTTCTGGTATACCAGAACGAAATTACAACACATTGTCTATGGAGTAGTGTAATACACATAATCATGCATATCTCGCAAACGCAAAATCGGAATCAACTGAAATTTTGGGAATAAGCTTTTTTCGTGGATATCTACTGAAAAATGTCATAAAAAGAGGATGCTAAGATCACAAAATCCTCCTTTAATAATAATGAATTATTCATACTCTCATTTTGGAGAATGAGCATCATGACTGACAATGTCAAAGAATTAGACTCAAAGAGCACCAACTCAAAATTGCTGTATGTAACAATGGGCTTTTCCAGAAATGAACGGCACCTACCCTAAAGAAGACATGGGATTCCCAATAAGTTTGAGTTTTCCCATGTCTTCTTTAGGGGTAAAAGCCGCCCTCAGCAATTATGAAGCACCAACATGCGCGTAGGGGTATACACCCCCACACACACACATTTGAACATGAGAGTCTGTGATCATAATTTTTAGAATCCAATTAAATATTCATAGCTGATTGATCATTGATTTAATATCGGTTATCGACTATCGATTAACACCATCTCAAACGCTGCTTACCAGCGTGTTAAGGTAAGACTGTGATGAAATCCGTAGGCATGATACTCTATGTACTACTGCTAGCTATGATCTGACCTCATTGTTTACAAGGTCAGATCTTAAAAAAGATTAAGATTTTCCCATGTCTTCTTTAGGGGGATAGCCAAAAATATCTGGATGCGCCCAATATGGTAAATCTACCATATTGGTTTGTGAGGCATGGAGGGCAAATAGTGTACCTGCAGCGAAATGGAACAATTAAATGCCATCTATCCATATTGTGCGGTTCTTTGTAGCCCTGCGGGGCAATCTAGATGGATATCCCTTAGTGAGGGGCGATTGTTGACGGTCTTTTGCGGGTTGTATTTTTAAAATTATTGAGCTTTACTTGAGCGTTATTAAATGTTTGCACAAGCAGCGCATATAGCGTGTGTTGTTTGTTTGTTACAATAAGCTTGACCGTTTTGAACATTTCAAACTTATTTTGACTATGTTTGAGTCAGGTGAGGGGAAACGTATTGGATTTCAAAATCTTTGCAAGCTTTGGGACATACTAAGGCCAAGTAAAAAATAAAACATGTTTCACGTCCGGATTTTCGAAAAAAAGGAGGAAGAGGGGGCTTTTTATTTTCTATTTTTTATCGCAAAATTGGTGTAAATGCCCATACTTAGAGCTGTTTTAGCGTATACAATAATGCCTGGAAAAAGGAGGAGGCCCTTTTTTATTTGTTGTTCTGAGAGTTACACCCCCTCTAATGATCACAAAACCGTCCTAAAGTGTTTCTTGTATCTTAACAAGGCTATAGTATGCATCCTAACTTCCTAGACATTTTTTTTGAAAAGTTATAACTGAATTTCAAAAAATAAAAATATATTTGAGGAAACCTCAAAAAAGGAAGCGGGAGGGGACGTGAAACATGTTTATTTTTTTATTTGGCCTTAAATCTATAATGTTGATGAAATATGTGTAATGTGTAATATGTAACTTATTCTAAATGTGCAATATTTAATATTTATGTTTTGAGTTCACTTGTCTCGGTGGGTTGGAGGGGTCACACCCCTCGGGTGATAGTGTTCACGCTCCTGGCTCCTCCTGGCTAGCCTACCGGGACAATCTTTTATAATTTTTATTTCATGACATGCTTTGTATGTGTATTTTTGATGTATTTTAGCCAGTTATGTAAATAAATAAATAAATAAATATCAAAAGGCTTTATGACAATAATCTCTTTAAACATTTTCATAAGGGATTGGAACACACAGGGAATGTTATAAATCTCATATGTTTTTTGGTGAGGGCATACATGTAGTTTGTCCTTAGATTGAACAAGCATACTGTCGATGGTATGTTGTGAATATGGCAGTAGTAAAAACTGTTTTTTGATCTTATTTATTATCTGATCTTATTTACGAGATACACCCATCAGTTCCACTTGAGAGGGGCATGTTGAGGCATCACCACATCCCTCTCACTGAAGTGAACTGGTTGGTGTATCAAGTAAATAGTTACTCAACACATGCACCCACCAGTTCCACTTAAAGTGAGAGGGTGTTGAGGCATCAACACACACAATGTCTATGGGGTGAAACCTAACACATCTGTCACTCAAGTGGAAATGGTGGGTGTATCCAGTAAATAGATATTCTACACACCCACCATTTCCATTTGAGTGAGCGGGTGTTGAGGCATCAAGCAACACACACAGTGTCTATGGGATGAAACCTAACATCCCTCTCAATCAAGTGAAACTGGTGTGTGTATCCAGTAAACAGACATCCTACACACCTGTTAGTTCCATTTGTGTGAGAGGGTGTTGAGGCATCAACACATACAATGCCTATGGGGTGAAACCTAACATCCCTCTCAATCAAGTGGAACTGGTGTGTGCATCCAGTAAATAGATATTCTACACACCTACCAGTTCCGTTTGAGTGGGAGGGTGTTGAGACATCAACACACAATGTCTATGGGATGAAACCCAACATCCCTCTCAATCAAGTGAAACTAATGGTGGGTGCCAGTAAATAGATACTCTACACACCTACCAGTTCCGTTTGAGTGAGAGGGTGTTGAGACATCAACACACAATGTCTATGGGATGAAACCCAACATCCCTCTCAATCAAGTGAAACTAATGGTGGGTGCCACTAAATAGATACTCTACACACCTACCAGTTCCATTTGAGTGAGAGGGTGTTGAGACATCAACACACAATGTCTATCATCCCTGTCTATCATCTCTGTCACTGAAGTGAACTGTTGGGTATATCAAGTAAAGTGAGAGGGTGTTGAGGCACCCCCACACACAATGTCTATGGGGTGAAACCTAACATCCCTTTCATTCATATCAATTAAATGGAACTGGTGGGTTATTTAGTAAATAGATAATGATCCAACAAAGTTTTGGACTCATTTACCTGTATCATCATCATAAATGTATGTTGAGGTAAGTTTAAACTGGTCACACAACTTAAGAAAAAATTTGACTTACTCAAATTTCCGTCCGTCATCCGAATAAATGTAGTTTATACCTTAGAACTGGTCAACAACACTCACAATTTCTAGCTATAGGCTTATGCCAATGGGTAAGGGCACAAATTAGCTCTTATTCTTGTTGGATTGTTTTGCTTATATGTGACTTTGAGATATTCCCAGCAAATAATGTTTTCGTAACATTTTCACATGGATGTATGCACAGAGGTTATATAAATGTCATAAAACGTTGTAATATGATATATCAAAACATTTTAACATATGAAAAGCTTTGTTTCAAAACCCCTTACATCCACTTGCCCAATTTTGAGAACACATCAAAAAATCATCAAAATAATCACTGATATAAGGTCTTTTTCAACAAAAGCATTTTTGGCGGGATGCTCATCCTACCCAAGCTTGCGTTGGCTTTTTCTAGTTGTTACTTCTAGAAAAAATATTCACCCTTTGGTAGACAATACAGCCAACAATGTGTTTCCTCCCTTTTGTAGTTTAAAAAACACATCGACCTCTCATTGTAGGTTTAAAATGGTTGAGTTGGTGTATGAGGAGAAAAAATATCTGACCACCCGACCCTCCTTATCCAAAATATTCATGAAAGGGCAGTGCAAGAATTATGCTTTTTGCCTTATTTAAATATTTTGTAACAATATTTACAATAACATTTTGTCAACATTATAACAAACATTTTTGTAGTATTTATTGATACAAAAATGTTTTATTTAAAAACATTTGCCAACATTTAAAAGGGCATTTCGTGATCCACAGCCTCATCCCCCCACTTTTCTCAAAAAAAGTTGAGATTTTTATATCACTGGAAACCTCTGGCTACATAATGTTTATGTACAAAATATTTCTTGCAGATAAATTCGTTTAGCAAAGATATCATGAAATTTGAATTTCGTTCTGGTGCATCAGAACGAAATTACAACGCATTGTCTATGGAGCAGTGTAATACACATAATCATGCATAACTCGCGAACACAAAATCGGAATCAACTGAAATTTTGGGAATAGGTTTTTTTCGTGGATATCTAATGAAAAATGACATAAATAGATGATGCTAGGATCACGAAATACTCCTTTAAATGTTTAAAACTTAATTTTGATCAATTTTTGGGGCGCCCCCCTTAAGCGGGCGCACCTTATTGGCATGACTTTGTGAACAAATTACTAGACAAGCTGTATCAAAAAGTTTGGTACCCAGCAGTTTTGATAGTTATTGAAAAGCCTGGTTCTTCCAAATGCAATATCGGGTCCCCCTTAAAATGATAAAATGATCAGACCATTTATGACATTAATCAACAAATTATGCGGATCCTAGATGTGTCGAGGATGTTACGTTTATGAACAAAACGTTACGTTTGTATTTTCAACATTGTTAATCATTGCTATGTGTATGTTAACAAATGAAAGTTCTGTAATTTTTTTTAATTCTTCAATGCTAAGTATTCTTTTGGATATCATCAAATTGTAAATCTCTAGTCAGATTTTCAGTGTGTTAACAACTATGTATCAAAGACGTTACGTTCATGTACAAAACATTAACGTTCTTATCTTGTAAACATTGTATACCCATAGCTACTTTTATGAAGAATGAATGTTCTGTAATAGTTTTTTATCCTTCATCTCTATTAGATTTTCAGTGTATTAGCAAGTAGAAGCAATATCATCACTACAATATGCCCCAAAACAGAACTCTCCCACCCCACATAATCGCAAATTGACACGACATCTTCATTCCAATTCAATTTATTTCATCCAAAATGGTCCTGTGATACACCTTTCCCAATCAAACACATTTGCATTTGATCATCTTCTACTCTTCCCTGAGTAGATCATTATAATATCAAATCTAAACACCATGCCATGGAATTCACCATATCACATCCAAGCTCACATTGGGTGCCCCATTCCTTTTTAAAGGAATTTTATTCTAAAATGTTTTGAAAATATATCCAAGTGTTTGTTGGGTTGGCATAACTTATCAGGGGTGTGAGAGTTCCTCTTTTCAGCTGATTTTTTCTGTTTTTGTTGCCAAAATGTATGTGTTTTCTTTTATTTTCAGTCCATATTTGGTGTTTTTACCCTGATTTTATGCTGTTTTATAGCATTTTTTAGTAATTTTCCTCTGTATAGGTCTGTGGCCTCTCACACCCCTGACTTATGATAATTTTGACACAACAATATTGTTGTACTTCCTGCTTAGTAAAATCAACCTAAAGTACCTGATGTATAATTCAGTGTTGTAACAAGTCACCAAAAATTCAGGTTAAGTCAAATCAAGTCGCTTAAATCACTGTACAAATTCAATGGGTTGAGTCACTGATGTCACTTGAGTCAGTCGCCTCATTTCACCTTGAGTCACAAGTCATGACTTGTTACAACTCTGGTATAATTATGTAAATAGTCATGACTTGTTACAACTCTGGTATAATTATGTAAATAGATGCATTGATTATTTGGGACAAAACATAAGAAATAATATAACAAGATGTAGTTTAAAGTGATAATGCTACTTTGTAAATACGATCGAGACTAATATATACCGTATTTCGTCAAATAAACGCATTTTCCAAATGGGGGGGGCGTTTATTCAAGGTCAATTTTAGAATGATAATTCCCGTTAAAATCATTAGGTAAACTTAAACTCACGCTAAAATTATGAACTATATGAACTAGAAACACTAACTTCTGGTTCACTTCCGGGTTTCCAATCCAGATTTTTGCCAAAAAGTGACACTGTTATCGACCAGGTGTGCAACTTGGTAAGCTTGCTACACAAGATAGCATGAAAATATCGGCATTTTGAAACATCTTGGTTGAAAAAAAAAGTGGTCGGGGGCGTTTATTTGAGGGGGCGACTATTTGACTAAATACGGTAGATGTAAAAGTTGAAAACAAGACAGTTATATAGTGAGTCTCATCTTAAGTTGAGAGTTATGCCATGTTGAATTTCACAGTGGCAGATTCGAATCGCACATGCTAAACTAATCTTACGGGGTGTGTACACATGCATAGAAGGGCGCGTACGCTAGCAACACAGCTACATAAACGCATTGATTCAAATCTGCCTCTGTGAAATCCAACATAGCATTACTCTAAACTTGAGACAAGACACAGCTATAATAGATGTACATGTGGATTAAAAGAAGGTGGAAAACAAGAGTGCTTTTTGTTTCAATTTTATTTGAACTTGGTCCTACTCCCTGTTCCAGAAAAATACAGCACTAAATTTTTGGAAAAATATCTTGTTTTGCCAAATGAAACATAGCTATATCCTAATGCTTAGTTCTAACTGGCAATGAAGGTCAAATTTTATTATTTTTGCAATTTGAGGGAAAATGGGCCAAAAACATGCAATTTTGTCTGGTCCTTCTACAAAATTCACATATTAAGAGTCCAGCTTGTAATTCCACATTGTCACTGATTGGCTGCTCATGCAATCTGGTGATAGTCAGCAACTGTAAAAGCCCTCATGGCTCGCAAATGCTGATTTTTGTTTGTTTGTTTGTTATGTCAAGATTATAAAGATTGGTTTTTTTGTATAATTATTGATAATTGATGAAACTTTCTGGTTAGGCCATAAAAAAAATTGTTTGCTTGTCCTCCACCGACTGACCCTAATCTGGAAAAAGTTTGTTTTTTTACAAATGAATACCGACCCAAATTTGGGAAATTTATTTTTACAGTTTATTTGATATCATCAGGACATTCTTCGTATTCAGAATGCAATTCAATATGTCTGATGTGCTCTCATGTCCCAAAAATACTGCCCAAACGTTCATACCAGAGCCCTTTAATAATTAGACTTGAATAGTAGAATATCTTTGTATGCAGTCAGGACCTATGCTGGTTTGCAAAACTTGATTGCCATTACACCATGTTTAATACAACTGTGAACAAGCTGGTAAGTTTGTTCTGGTAAGTATACTTTTTTACTTTTTTGTATTTTATTATTAAGCTTGTATTGTGGGGGGGGCAATTTTATCAAATGTTTTTGAACTTACACGGAGTTCCGTCACCCAAACATTGGAATTCCAGACTGATTTAATGTTGCTATCCACCCAGGAGTATATAAAAGGTATATAAATATATACATGGCAAAACTTTAACAAATCCAACTGTTAAGCCAAACAAAAAAAAATGATTTGTCTCATGTCCCATACGCTGGCAAAGTTACGTAATAATCGGATTAACTACCATATAGCAATAGGTCAAAACAATTTCCGCGCTGCACTGATACGTTCACACGGTTACTCTGCATTGAGCCATATCACGTTGATCACTTGCACCTGTAAGATTAGTATATTTGAAAAGACCAGTATTGTATTCAATCTATGATTGCAGACATACACAGGCGAATAGTTCAACCTGCTTGTAGTGCAGCAGATATGTTCAAAATTGTTTTGACCTATTGCTATGGTAGTTAATCCGATTACTTACGTAACTTTGCCATCGTATAGGATTTGAAAATATAGTGCAGTATTTTATTTTTTATAATTTAACAATGCCAATTTGGGGTATTGTATTATATCCCCACTGATGTAGCCAGGTGGGGCAGCTTCCCCTCTGCGAGAAGTCCTCCCCGGCCACCCTCATATTTAAGATTTTAGACATTTTTTGTTAATTTTTGACCATTTTCAGACATTTTGCCCCCCCACCTTGGTCTGGGGCGGACATTTTAAAATGAATTTAGAAGAGCAGCAACGACATCACTTGCATTATATTCCAGATGTTAAATCTACATCATATGCAAAATTTGAGGAAATTCGCAAGAGTCCGCTTTTATTTTAGGGCCATTTGTCTATAACTGGTCTTTACATGTAGCCCTATGGAGAGAGTGCCCGTTAAGGCGCTTATAACCCCATTTTAGGAACAAAATGTGATTTAAAAAAAAACGGACTTGTGCTTGAATTTTCTAAAATTTTCAGAGTATGTAGTATGAACATGTAGAAATATAAACAAATAGTTGCCCTACCTGCTCTTCTCCGAAAAAATAAAAAGTCCTATACCTCAATGATAATGAAACCCAGGTGCCCCCCTTTTGCCCACCATCTGAAAAAGTGCTGGCTATGCCACTGTATCCCAAATGCAATTGTTATACTGCACACCCACATGTAGGTTATAGTAGGGCCTACAGAATACATTTTTTGAAGTACCAATTCTCTCGGAAGCAACTGAACATTAATATTATAGCAGATTTTCAGCAAATGTTTTATTAAAATAAAATAAAAAAGAAATAAAATTCAACTTCTGCCATTTTATTATGAGCAAACACACGGCATAAATCTAATGCACACAGGGGACATGAGACAAATGTATTTTTTATTTGGCATTATGACAGATTTATATAAAATGCTCAGTTTTGGAGAAAATCAGCAGATTTCTGCAAAAATTAGCAGTTTTTGAGAAAGTGCAAAATTTGATTTTCCATGTCATTTTTTTTTCATCTCCATAAGAACTTATTAAATGTCCACATTGATGAAAACTGCATGTTTATGTTCTAAAGACACAACAATCAATAGTAGTAGAGTAGAAACTGTTTCGCCAATTTTTTTTTTCATTTTAAAAATACGGATAAATTAAAAAAAAGTATCAAAATCAGACTTTTTTTTTCAATTTTGACCAATATGTTGGATATTTTAAGGAATAAAAATTACAGAATTAGGTCCCAATTTGAAAATGATAAAAAAAAGCTATTTTTAGAAATATGCTGTGATAGTTCCTTGCATCATTTCCTTCCTAAAATGTATACTTATACTTCTAAAGATACAATACAAAAATGTCTCTTAGAGTGACCCTGTGCAGTGGCAGCACTACAGGTTGGATGGGGCATGCCCTCCCAAGAAATTTTTCTTGCCCCCCAGTAAAAAAAACAAAATTATGAAAATTACTCAAACTTTTTTAAGTTAATTGTGGCAATTTTGCACAAGGTTGGTTGATTATTCCCCTCCCCTGAAATTCACTTCCCCGCATGCCCCCCCATCAGTGATTTGTTTAGTCTGATTTAAAATTTGGTAAAGAGAATATAAAGCCAGTCATTGTGACAACCACCTGACACCAAAATTGTATTATTTTGTGTCCAAATAGATATTTTTCACTGCAGTCGTGTTTGCCGATTAAGTATAAATAAAATTAAATTTACAAATATAATATGATTATCATGTATATTATTTATGGAATACAAATGATACTCTCTCTTTTTATTATTATCTCTTTACAGAGATCATGTGATAATTGTGCGACCGTGGAGGGAAGGAAGGAAGCAATATCAAAGTTCATGAAATGTAAATAGACAATACACTGGCCGATACTAGCAGAATCGATATGAATTGAGTACCTACATGTACATGTATAGCTACTGTCTGAATTCATATTGATTCTGCTAGTGCTAATAGGTTTACAAATCTCTTGATTGTCATTATCCGTAAAGCAATTTCAGCATGCCAGGTAAGCATATAGCTTCTATTTTATTCTATTTTGTCAGTATTTTCAGAA
The DNA here is from genome assembly GCF_039555335.1 of Amphiura filiformis. NCBI lineage: Eukaryota > Metazoa > Echinodermata > Ophiuroidea > Amphilepidida > Amphiuridae > Amphiura > Amphiura filiformis. The sequence goes on along the minus strand of NC_092631.1, from coordinate 47,980,572 downwards.
TATATATGTATTGCTAGAAGATGTGTAGTCCAATATCAGATCATGTGTGTTTGACTATAGATGGAGTTCCATCACCCAGACACACGGTAGTAATTCCACTATCGCTCCAGAGGTTTGAATACTAGGAATAGGAATAAATAATGTACAGCCTGTCTCAAAAAAAATTGTGCAAGTGAAAAGCGCCCTCTGTGGCAATTAGAAAATAGCGTTGTGATGTAATGCTTACATCAACGTCAAGGGCATAGTCTTAGCTCTCAACTGCCGTTTAGTCTGTTCAATTTGCTTGTTTTAATCTCGAGATATGCTTACTTAACAACGAAAGGGTAAAATCACAATTGTGCCACTTACTAGGGAAGTTGGCTGTGCATGTATATCAACGATAGCATCATCAAGTTTATCAAGAATTCCTTCGTGAAATCAAAAGATTACACAACAATACAAAATTGTTTTTAATGTTTTATCATGATAAAGGTATAATGATTCTCTTTTTCCACTTACGACAAATTAAACGATAAATAAATATTTCACATTCTGCTGTAAAATAACATACATGTGCATGTCAATGATTTTACCATTGTAAATGCTGTTCTTTTTCTCATTCAAGACATACAAATATTACACACTTAGGTTAATGAACTTTGACAAGTTCATGAAATTTGACAAATTAATGAAATTAGACAAAATGCACTGCGCTGGTGTTGATGCGTCTAATGCACGAGCCCCGAAGGGGGAGTACATTAGACGCATCAACATCAGCTATCATTGATTTACATGTACAGCCCTATTCCCTAGTAAAAGTGGCACAATTGTGATTTTACCCCTTTGTTCTTAACTAAATATATCTTGAGATTAAAAAGAACAAATTGAACAGAACAAACGGTATTTGAGAGCTAAGACTGTGCCCTTGACGTTGATGTAAGCATCATGTCGCAACAGTATTTTCTATCGCCAAAGAGGGCGCTTTTCACTTGCATAATGTTTTTTGAGACAGGCTGTATATTGCAGTGGCATATATATAGAAGAGACATATCAAGTTCATTTGACACTGCCCTGCTTTTATTTATTTGTTTGTTTGTTTGTTTGTTTGTTTGTTTGTTTGTTTGTTTGTTTATTTGTTTGTTTGATTGGTCAATTGATTGATCGATCGATTCTAATTCAATATGGTAATGAGAAAAATATGGGTTTTCACCTGATACTAAAGTCTCATTGCATTTTGATGGGGTAAAGTGGGGGTTGGGAGTTGCCAGTCAGGTCGCCTACCTTTAATACTTGTTTTTCACAGGTCTTTAAAATCAAAAGTGAATGAACTTTTATTTCAATTTCACTCTACATGTATTTAGTCTCTAGAAATTATTTTGCATTGCCAGTTGATACACAGGCCTTCAAAAATTGAAGGCCCTGTGTGGTTGATATGCATGAATGCTAAAATGCAATAGGCCCAATCTGGCCCATTGTATACATGATCAGTGACTCCCAGAACCATGCTATGCTATATGCTATGCACAAGCTTACATGCTTACATTTAACCTGGTATGCATGCTAAATAAACAAGCCCATTATAAACAAGCCTATATATTGACTCATATGGGGAAGTTTTGACTCGGTTTTAGAATTCAGAGGAATTCATTTATTGGGATTATAAGGTAAGTTAAGGGCTGGGGTATGAACGTTTGGACAGTATTTATTGTGGGACATTAGAGCACATCAGACATATCGAATTGCATTCTGAATACTGAAGAATGTCATTCTGATATCAAATAATTTTGATTTTTGAAATTCGCAATTTAATACACATTTTATGGCAAATCATTAAAATTGATATTTTTGATATTTAACAGTACTTGAAGTAAACTTTACAAATCTGATGATTTATACTTAAAGTGTATGTAGGTGGGATGACAAGCCGACGATCAATTGAAATTTTGACCTTTTCAGATTGAAGATATGGATTTTTTCCCAAAACACCAAAAAAAAAAAATTAGGTCTTTTTGGGAACAAAATCCATATCTTCAATATGAAAGGTCAAAATTTTCAATTGACCGTCGGCTTTTCCTCCCTGCTACATACACTTTAAGAATATGTCATTAGATTTATATAATTTACTTGAGGACTGTTATATATCAAAATTTGAAAAATATCAAATTTTTATAATTTGTCATAAAATTTGTATTATATTGTGATTTTCAAAAATGAAAAATATTTGATATCAGAAAGACATGCTTCAGATTCAGAATGCAATTCGACAGGTCTGAGGTGCTCTCATGTCCCACAAAAAATACTGTCGAAACCAATAAACGCTCATTTTAGATCCTTTAAGGGATCAAGGATTTTTTTAAATTGCGCAGAAATGGAAGGAGTCTGTGAATGTTAGCTGTGAATTTTTGCCTAAAATTGATGCTTCATATGAAAGAGGGAAGTCTTTAGATTAGGGTTGTGCAATAATTATGAGCTCGGGAATGGGGGGGGGGGCAAGAATTTTTTGGCGAGTCGAAAGGGGGAGGCAAGTAATTTTCAGCAAGCCGAGAGGGGGGGCATGTGATTTTTGGCACACATTCTTGGGGCGCCTTTTAAATAAAATGCTCTAAAAAGGCTTAGGAAAACCGTATGGAAACGCAAATTTTCCTGCTCACATAGACCATTTAAGGTTAGCAAATTGGGATCCCATAAATTTGCCATGTGCAAGAGGGGGGGCAAAGATTTTTGGCGGGCTCATAATTATTGCACAGTCCCTTAATATGCTCAATTTAATAATAGGAAATCTTTTACAGAGGTATGACAGAACCATGAAATAAGAATTATGCTGCTCTTTCCACCCATCTCAAACAGATCATGCCCACTAAACACATAAACAGAATTAGCAATCTGGAATCACAAGGCCAAATATTTAGAACTAATTGTGATAAGGTTTTGTCTTCAAAGTTTTAGTCAAATCTGGCTTTGGATGACAATATTGTTTTGTTTCATATTTAAATCATGCCAACAACTTGGGAGTGAAATTCTCTTGTGCACAAATACCATCCCAACAAGTACCCAAAGACGTGTCACATTTAAAGTAATAACCCGGCTGATACTATATCCCCACATCATGAATGTTACGTGGTATGCATTTCAGAAACATTTATGTTGCTAGCCTAGCTTGACCGTCACAATTTGTGGCTATACATGTATGGGCTGGTCACTGAAAATGTGTAATTTTATGATTTCTTCGCCAATAAGAGCCACAATACGGTCAATAACAGCTGATAACAGACCTTCTTGGTACTTAATCTTGGTTTTCATACATCTATCACAGAAAACCCGTACTTGAAAGGCCTACTGTCCACCCATAGAACAGCATTTTGTTTGTCACCAAATGACCAGTTTTACACTTTGAGTAACATTTTAATTAATCTTGCTTTTTTACAGAAAAACAAAATGGCATCTTCATCAGGTCCTGGTTTGACCCTTATTGATGGCAAAGATATCACATTAGGCAAGTTACTGGGACAAGGTGGCTTTGGAGCAGTGTATAAAGCCAAACATGTCAACTGGGGAGATGTAGCTGTGAAGAGATTGAAAGGAGTCACGTAAGTTATCGTTTTCTCCGAATGCTTAGCAAGACCGTTTTATCACTTTTTGCTGCCAGATTTGGAAAGTTGTAAGGCATAATCTTGGTTTAAAATTTGAAGAGCTTTGTTGCAAAACTCCTTACATCCACTCGAGCAATTTTGAGAACACATCAAAAAAATCACTGATATAAGGTGGTTTTCAACAAAAGCAGGTTTTGGCAGGATGCTTTTTTGATGTTTTCTCAAAATTGCTCAAGTGGATGTAAGGGGTTTTGCATCAAAGCTCGTCATTTTATGCTTCATAATATTAAAAATTGGTTCATGAAGTCTTGTGTTTCACGTGTGGAATACCATCATGTAAATCAACTCCTGCAGCAGCTTATTATAGTACATAAAATACAGCAAATAAATGTTTTGTAGTCGCTCTGTATTGTCAGTTATCTTGATAAAAAAAAACAAGTGGGATATGACAGGATCCATATTTTTCCAGTTTTTGCCATTAAATTAAATATTTGCAGTGTACTTCTTTGAGCAAGATAGCTTAATTCTCAATTGCTTCACTCCACCCAGGTGTAAAATGGGGAGCTGCTGGGGGTAATCACAATCCATGTCACTGAGAGTACTTGCGCATCAGTTGCGGACTTGGTGAAGCGGAAATGATTCTGATATATCCTTATGGCAGCGGAATAATTGCTGTTGAAGTGTGCTGATAATTAGGCCATGCCTAGCTGAAGCGCACGTTAAATCAAACAACATTTATTTATTTATTTATTTATTTATTAATATATGGATCTTATAGGTAATGAGTCAAGGAAGCCAATAATTTCATTAATTGTGACGTGTCACATCAAAAGCAGACACTTTTGGGTAGGTTATCAAGTTTGAGGTTTTCACATATCTTAAATATAGAGATATTTTGCTCCACAATGCGGTTTTCCCCAATGAAATCGGACATTTCTATTAGCGAAGGTAATAAGTCTGTAAGTTATGGTATTATAAAATTCAAAATTGAGATATCGGCCTTTAAATATATTATTGACAATGTTGAGAGTAGGAATTACCTTGAAAAAATGTCTCAAAAAATACAAGATGCCAGTTATATTCTGGTCTGAAACTATCAGGCAATATTTTTAACAAATTAATAACATCACAAATTTGCAACAAACCCAAATTGTGAAAAAAATCACCCGCGGGCAGATTTTTGGCTATTTCTCCATTTACGATCCTACCCAAAAGTGTCTGCTTTTGACATGACACATCACAATTTTTCAATAGGTCATGCAGTTCTTGAGTTAAGGTAAATAATATATCAAAACAACAAAAATTTTGTGTGTTTTCTTTCCCCCTCCCAAGAAAAATCTTATACATGCTTTATTTTTCTCAATATTTGAATGCAAACACCACTAGGTTATGCTTCCCTCTAAATCACTTTAATTGGTTTTAATTGCTAATTGGTATTCATAATATAAAAATTACCTGAGTCTAAAAAACATTACAAAAAGTCTGATAAATTTTGGACTTTCTTATCTGTTGTTAAACAGCCTTACAGCTGACGTCCAAAAAGAAGCAGATAGAATGTTACGAGTGGTGTCATCCCCATACCTGGTTACAGTCATGGGTTTAATAAAGAATCCTGGTGATGTTGGCATCGTCATGGAGTACTTCGAAAATGGCTCGCTTAAGGATTTTGAGAAGAACTACATGAAGTGTGATTGTTGGGCAAGAAAGGTCAAAATGGTTCAAGATATAGCATTTGGCATGAACTATCTCCACACTTTAAACCCACCGATAATACATCGCGATTTGAAACTAGAAAATGTATTTGTGGGCAGTGGATTTGAAGCGAAGGTAGGTGAGAGATTGAAAAAACCTTTGTCAATATATATTTATACTAAAAATTCTGATTTAAAGTGTGCTGAGGCTTGTGGCTTTATTCCCTTGCGTAACACACTATAAATCATTGCACTTTAGTGGCATCAACCTGTCAATTCTGGTCAATTGCTGGTCAGACATTCATATGTGTCTAAATATATGGTTGAATCCAACCAAAAGTGTCCACGGGCCAAAAATAAAAGTCCAAAATAAAAATGTCTCCACAATTTTTTTCCTTTTGCCCATTGATTGATGGCATGTTGGCCTTATAGGAACCAAAAGTGCCATCACTAATCTTGAAAAATAAATCCAGGACGTGTGATAGTAAATGTGACATCAAAACCCAATGTTACCTACGAATACCACTCGGATGCTTTCATTATCGCAATACTAATCAACCTAAAACAAATGGAATATTCCCATTAACACTTTTTTCGTGTAATGTAGACCACGGGGTGTCAGGAAAATGCTAGCTCAACCAGAAAATATTTGTTTTTATTTTTATAACACGATCAATATGATCTAGTCAATTTATGCTATGTAGTTTATTTTTGAAAATGAAGTTTAGGTCAGTTTCTGTAATTTATTTATCAAATGAGTTTTGATAAATTTACATATTGTATAAGAACGAGTGGGATATCTGTTTTCAGGAATATTAGGAATTGTACGCATACACCTAATGCTTTATAAAATGATAGGTGAAGAGACCCGGGTTTTCGTAGGTAACAGGAGCGATTTAACAATTTCTATATTGAGTTTAGAGGTTCAAATTTTGCTATTATGGTAATAAATGATTAAAATGGTAGTTTTTAGATCTCGTTCAGATGGTACGTCCAAATGAATAAGTGCTTTTACCTTAGATCAAAATTTTTTTGATGCTTTTAGCAAGATTTTGAACACTTCATTTTGATATACAATTAGTTTTACAGCAAATTTACATAATAAATAATTGTTGAATGAATCCGTATATGGGTAATAATATTGTCCGGGGGTACCGCTTAAAGTTTTTGACAATTAATTTCCATTGGTAGGGACACTTCAGTACACATGTCATGTATTATGCTGTATTCGTAAGTAACATTTCAGTATTTGTAGGTAAGAATTAGACTTTTGGTGGATATCGCAATCAAATCTTAATTTTATAAAGCACTTTGAATGTATTATTTTCTTTATGTGCGTTTATTGATACTTGAGACCATATCATGTATATTTAATGTCGGTTCACAGTGGTTGAAAGAGGATTGAAGTAAGAAACAAATTTGCACTAAAGTGACTTTAATTTGCTTAATTGCACACAAATCGCTTAAAACCATTATTACAGACTTGTGAAGTCCATCTTTGAGTCAGTTACGTCTTGTGGCCTTTCGTTTGAGGGCAACTATAATTAGCTTTATACTAGGGTCCAACACTGTGTTGTCTAGATCATGAGACAATGAGAAAAGTAGTTTTTGTAGGTAAACTTAGCGAAAACGTCAAAAGTTACCTTCGCATAAACCAATTTGGACACAAATTACTCAGAAACCAGAAGGTCGGTAAACGTTTAAAATGAAACACACATGACAGCTGACAAATCCAAGTATTTATCCCCTTCTAATCTTCTTCGAATCTGATTTTTCTTTCAAATGAGCAGACCGTCGTCTATTTCAGTACATATTTTTCAACAATTAAGCCAGTATTCAGTTTTGCATGGTGGGCATGTATGTGAATTCGCAACTTTCATTGACATATGATTTTATAGTAAACATACAGGCCTTTGTTGTGTACCAATATGGGCATTGGCATGAATGGCGGTGTTTCACAATACTGTCATGATGTCAAATTGTATTCGTAGGTAACATTCGGTTACCGAAATTTACCTACAAATACTTGCTATTATTGTTGACATCTCAGAAACATTTAAACGCAGGCTATTGAAACTTGGTAGAAATAAAGAGTGCATTACCCTACACCTATTGCTTAACTACTGTTTACTATTCTCTCACTTTGTGGAAATGACACAACTTTTAACATGTATTCGGAGGTAATGCATATTTTTTACCAAACCTACCTTTGTGCTATTTAGAATTTCTGGCAGCTAAACACAATAATAAAGATGTCTGAATGCAATGCATTTCAGTATTGGACATATCAAAGCTTGTATCAATTGCGCATTTATTAGGGATTTCCATTTTTAAAGATATATCTAGTGCTATGAAAAATTGTATTCGTAGGTAATGTAAAAAATACCACTCAAAAAATGATCACAAAAATTCATAATTATGTACAAATATGTGAAAAATTGAACAGGCAATCTTTGAATACACACCTTTCAGGAAATCAATTTAGATTCAATCCAATGACTTCTTTTCATAACTGATTTAGATGTTTTTAAAAATACTTTAAGAAATATTTTGAAAAAATGGGTAAAAATGTTTTGGGGTCTCTGTGTCTAAGTTTTTCGCAGAAGGGGGTCTTATATATGGCGCGAAGCGTATGACCAAGGCGAATAAACACAATACAAAAACGAATGCCAATTGATTAATACTTTTAAGTTATGGCCCTGAACATGCCGTGTACACTTTTCGTTGGATTCGACCATATATGTTTTGTATTTCTGGACAGCTCACTCTTTTAGCAACACCTAATTGGAGTCATACCCAAGTTTCCGTATGGTATAATATATTTTGGATATGTGTATGTGTCTTGCTGGCAAACTGATTAGTTTGAGTCAAGTCGGAAATGTTAGTCGAGATATTTTCATCTAGTTTTTAAAAATGTTAATCAAATTATTTCAGTGTTACGTTTTCCCCAAAAAAATTGGGTCAAAAAAGTGTTTTTTGGGATTTTCTCCCAAAATGAGTATTTTTGCCCCAATTTGACCTCACAGATGGATTTGTCAAGTCTTTGCCATTTTAAATATGTATTTATATAATTAGACCAACAATTTAGCAGTTATGATGCTCAAAAGTTTCCATAATTCCAGTGTCAAGACCACCCGTAACTTAGTACAAACACTTCTTGGACAAAGGTGTACCCTAAATTGAAATAATATATTCATTATGAGAATATGGTAAGATGGAATTCTTGAAAAATAGTTTAAGAGATTGAAAATATAAATTTATGTAAATGGATCATTACAGGTACAAGTGTTGTATTATTATGGCAGAGCCAGTTTGCAGCATAGATTTACAATTGAATCATTCACAGTCAATTTCACTACCATTGAAAGTTTTAATATGCAAACATCAGCAAAAGACAAGTAAAGAGAATGGGACCTACAATTTTGAAAACAGATCATTTGTTGCTCAAATTCTTAGATGTTGTTGTTTTTCTCACATGATGTGGTTATTACTGAAAATAATGAAATTCAACTTTAACCACTTCTTAACTGAAAATAGATTGAGCAATAGGACTCAATTTTGTTTTTATCACATTGCAATACTTTGATGGTTATGTTTATCTGACACCAAAATTACATCTGGTTTAAACTTTCTTGTTTAGATTGGAGATTTGGGTCTTGCAGTCAGCAGTATGACATCCCGTCGTTATGCACATGTTTCTGGAACACGATCGCACATCCCACCTGAAGCCTCTGACCCAGAAGCAACAAAACCAGATGAATTCTGGGATATATACACGTAAGATCAGTAATATTTTTTCCTCTTTCAATATGCTCCAAGATACACACACAAATTCACTGCAAATCTCATGCAAGATAGCACTAAAATGGGAGGAATGAGGGTACCCGGGGGGAGGTGGGCACTCCCACTTTGGAGGTGACACATATTAAGGGCTGTTAAGACCCCTTTTTCAGCATCGCTGTCACCCAAAGACCCCATATTTTTTTACTTAACACATGCTCTGTCACCCAAAGACCCTTTTTTTTCCATTTGATCCGTCACCCAAAGACCCTTATTTTTCAATTTGAACAGCAATTTTCATTTTTCACTGATTTTATTACTTATTTTGAAAAAACAAAAAAATTTGAAGCCATTTAGAACTAGAAATTCAATGTTTGAGGTTTCTGTGGCTCTGTTTCGGCTCTCACCCAAAAGGTTCCATTTAAAAAAGGTCATGTTTTCACCCAATGACCCCCATATTTTGTACATTTTGCTCTCACCGAATGCCAAAATTCATGCTGCTCCACCCAATGACCCCATATTTTGTACATTTTGCTCTCACCAAATGCCCCTTACTGTGAAAGTGTCAGCCCTACACCTATATCCATTTCATATTGAAGTGCATCCCCCCGGCTCTGTTGTGGCTCTCACCCCAAAAGGTTCCATTTAAAAAAAGTTCATGTTCTCACCCAATGACCCCATATTTCTGACATGTTGCTTTCACAAAATGCCAAAAATCATGCTCTCACCCAATGACCCCATATTTTTTACATTTTGCTCTCACAGAATGCCCCTTACTGTGAAAGTGTCAGCCAGAAAGTTGAAATTTAACCAATTTCTTATTTTGACTGGGGAAAGTAGGAAGGGCAAGGCCCAAGATTTTGTATTGAAATTAAGGGTTAAATTTTCTACATGGATTCCGGGCCGGATTTACCATAGGGCCAGATGGGCCCGGGCCCAAAATTGCCCTGTGCAGTGTGCATCTTCCAATAAGCCAAAAAAACACCATGTTTTGGGCCAAAATAGCCTACGAAAATTACACAATTTTGCGCGTTTCGCGTGCACTGGCCTATTATTTAGCAGAATCCGCTTCAATTCAGGCTAAAATAGTCTAAAAATGAAATTATTTCCGCGTGCTTCTCACTCAAATGTCCTAGTAAAATCTAAAAACTGGGTCACTTGAGTGCACATGCCTTCCTCACAGTGCGTTTGGGGCCTCCAAATTTTGGCCTGGCCCAGGGCCCCCAAAAAGGTAAATCCGGCCCTGCATGGATTACCAGTACAGATAAACTTTCATGGGATATAACTTCTAAATTATCATTTCAGGTTTGCTATCACCACATATGAACTAGTCAGTGGAAGGGATGCATGGCCACAACAACAACAGTGTAAGTCATTGAACATTTACCTGTACATGGTTTTTGTAATTCAGGTTTAAAATGATGTAGGCAGGTCACACCGACATCGCCTGGTTAATAATTACTTTGTACAGCAGAGACACTAAAATCAATACCCAGGATCGATACACGTGAATGTGCTATGCACGATTTGATATTCAGGCGATAAATCTTGGATACCGGGGTAGGAAATGATGAATATCTCCCGTAATTTTCTTATTCTAAAGAAGCCATATTTTTTTGCTTGCACTTGAATATATGTGTTGAAAGGATATGATAGTCATTAGCTTGCGTACTGAGCAAGAAACATGCGTATTGAGCTCAAAAACTGACAAAAATTCTGATTTTATATGTGCCAAACTATAGCGCAGCGAAAGCCACTGGTGGAGGCAGTCTAAATGCAGATGACCTCATGGTGTATACCATGCTCACTCACACACAGAGAGGTCAGTCACCAGACTATTGTCAATAGCCTTAGTCAGATGTCCCTCGGCCCATATGCGTATCAAAACTATTAAACAGGTCGGAACAAAATGGCCATGCATGGCTGTGGATTCAGCCTACCATGTTGATTTCTGCCATGAAGATATCGGGGCGATGACACTGTGCAGATCCATCTCAGGAAAAAAACTACCACCTTTTCCTACCAAAACCATACTTGGCATGTATTTTACTTTGGATGAAAGAAGTAAAATAAGGGGCCACTTCAATTTTTCCTTAAATCCAAGATGGTGGCCAAAATCCCAAAATTCAACTATTACATTTTACCTTCACCTTATATCTGGAAACGTATTTGCTAAACGGACTCGCTATGTGACCCACAATGACCCAACTGTATAATTATGACTACCTTTGAAAAATATGATGAATTAAATGACACAAGGAGTCCATATGCCATTATCTCTCTCCCTCTTCTCTTTATCTTTTTTCCTTCCTTTTGCCTCTTTTTTTGCAAATCATAAGGGGGCCCCTGATTGTATAGTGTGCAAATCATTTATTTTTGAATTGATATTCTTTTCCAGTTGCCAATGACGCTCTTATTGCCCTATGGGTTCTCAAAGGGCACCGACCAAAGTTGGAAGTCATTCCTCCAGAGGCTCCATCAGAACTCGTAGATGTCATTCAAATGTGTTGGGTGGCAGAGCCAAAGGAACGACCCAGCTTCAAAGGTAACCATGGAAACTTTGTTCTTTTTTCTCACTTTTTGGAAATCATTGAATATAGCTCACCAATGTAACATTTTACATATCATTTTGTTTACTTTGAAACTCATTTTATAGATATCTTGAATTCTGTCACGGAGTTGTTTGAGACCAAATTCAAGCATAGACTGCGTAAAGCTGACAGGGCAATATTTGAACAAATGGACCTTCTAGTAAGTACAAAGAAAGAATTTGTCTGAAATAATTTCACAAAATGAATATCATATGTAACATGATCAAGGGGAATGAGTCGGATGTCGCCAATGTTGTTTTTGAGATATTGGCAAAAACAGTGTTCAAATGCTTTTGTTTTATATTGTTTTCAGCCATTGATAAATTGACCAGAACTCGGTAACCAGATGTCCATTTTTAATGGGGTTTGCATCAAAATGTAGCATTCGTAAACTGCCAGAAAATGTAAAAGACTTCTAATTGAAAATTGCCGACATGCGACTCATTCCCCTTGATCATGTCACATTAGGAGTGCCATCAGAAAATCAGCAGAGCGAGTACAAAAATGTTATTATGCAACTTTCCTAAACTTGAAGACTATCCTACGTGTTTTATATTTCTTTATACTTATTTCAGTCGTGCATTCTCGTGACAGTATGTGATGTCTCAAATTAGCCTGAAAAGTCCTGTACCAATCATGCAGACATAAATTGAAAACAACAATATATTTTTTATAATAATGTTACTTCATTTCCAATAATTTGTATTTTGGAATTATCATGTTACGAAACCAAATTTTGACATTGTACATGAGAGGGAAAATAGAGCCGGGTATGCCATGAATATACATGAATATACATTCATACATTCTTTTTGTTTAAGATCCATGTGTTAATTTGGTTATTGAAATAAAAAAATTCAATAGATTGTAGGCTGGAACATTACAGCAACCGATATAGGTAAGTGGAGGCAAGTGGATGCCTGGGAGATGATGGTCTTGCCAACCCTATTGTAACCCATAAGAGCATGCAAGATAAGTCTACTGAAAATCATAGCTTAATTCGCTGTCGTAGTAAACGTTAGAATATGACAGTTGCTAGGTTAACTGGCTCATGCTTTCATATCGAAATGATCACAACACAAAGCCTATGGCATATCATAATTCGGAACAAATGTATGAGCCCAGGCTTGATCCAGTAACCAATGGATACTAATGTGCACTATCATAGCGAATAGGGGACAATTACACCTTATGGCATCAAATTCACACTGCACCCACTCTGCCTCATACCTTAATGTTATGTGAGTAGTGTGCATTCAGGGGTCCTAGAAATGCTGACTCCAATACTTAATATTTGTGTCTTGTTTTGTTTATGAGTTTAAAAAGTATTAAAACATCTACATTTCTATGTATTCTGAGGAAGCAGATGAAGCTAGTGTACAGCAGAGTGGATCTTCCGCAACTGACAGTGGCATAGGAAGTGACTTTTGGGGGAGTCTTGAAGCCACAAGTGTCAAAGATTGTGACAACACAATAACAAGTTGGGATACAGCAACAGAGACAGAGAGTGCAAGTGGGAATACAGCTACAGCTACAGAGAGTGCAAATAGGGATACAACTACAGCAACAGAGAGTACAAGTGGGGATACAGCTACAGCTACAGAGAGTGCAAATAGGAATACAACTACAGCAACAGAGAGTGCAAGTGGGGATACAGCTACAGCTACAGAGAGTGCAAATAGGGATACAACTACAGCTACAGAGAGTGCAAGTGGGGATACAACTACAGCTACAGCTACAGAGAGTACAAGTGGGAATACAGCTACAGCTACAGAGAGTGCAAATAGGGATACAACTACAGCAACAGAGAGTACAAGTGGGGATACAGCTACAGCTACAGAGAGTGCAAATAGGGATACAACTACAGCAACAGAGAGTACAAGTGGGGATACAGCTACAGAGAGTGCAAATGGGGATACAATGACCTCACCAAGGGCTGTGGATAAATCAAGCATGGAAATAAGAGCTTATTTCCATGAATCAAGTAAGTGGTGTTAAGGGAAGGGGTATAAACGTTTGGACAGTATTTATTGTGGGACATTAGAGCACATCAGACATATCAAATTGCATTCTGAATACGAAGAATGACCTGATATCAAATAATTTTGATTTTTTGAAATTGCAATGTAATACACATTTTATGGCAAATCATTAAAATTGATATTTTTGATATTTAACAGTACTCAAGTAAACTTTATTTGAAGTGTATGTAGGTGGGATGAAAAGCCGACGATCAATTGAAAATTTTGACCTATCGTATTGGAGAAACACAGAAAAAAAATTAGGTACAAAAAATCCATATCTTCAATATGAAAGGTCAAAATTTTCAATTGATCGTCGGCTTTTCCTCCCAGCTACATACACTTTAAGACTATATCATTAAATTTATAAAATTTACTTGAGGACTGTTATATCTCAAAATGTGAAAAATATCAAATTTTAATAATTTGTCATAAGATTTGTATTATATTGTGAATTTCATAAAATGAAAATTATTTGATATCAGAAAGACATTCTTTGTATTCAGAATGCAATTCGATAGGTCTGATGTGCTCTCATGTCCCACAAAAAATACTGTCGAAACGCAATAAACGCTCATTCCAGTTCCCTTAATAACTAACCCTGGTAAACACATACACATACCCCCCCCCCCCCCATGCGACATACACCTTTATGTGTAATTGCCTCCAAACATGGACGCTGTCTAGGACTATGCAAACGTGGACGTCCGAATCCGTACTCAAGCGACATACCGAGGACGTTTTCTGCAATATTTTTCTGTATTTTTGTGGTTATGGAATTTAAATGGATATTTTTTCTACTTGTAATAATATTAACTTTACATGCAAAATTGTCATTTCATTTTTCAAAATGTGAGGGCTCCATAGGATTGGAGGTTGCACCCCAGACCCCTGCTAAAACTGTACCACTTTTTAATTCGTTCCGACGGCCCCGATTTATATAACGTAACTAATTAATCGAATTTTTTATCTTTTCATAATTTGTTACTTGACTGGTTAGAGAGATTGCTATTTCATCCGAAGTGTGGCATAAATGCAGAGGTTATCTACAATGGTTGGGCAGCACATAGACTAAAGTAAGAGCATGGGGACACACCTACAGATATCCAAGGCTTTTTAAGATTTTTTTTTTTTTTTGCAAACTTGAGCATTTTTCCAACAATTTTTGATGAAAATTGTCAAAGTTAGTCAAAATTTTTTTTTTAAACAGGTCCTAGTATTTGTATCTAGATTTTTTTTTTATTATTCAAGAAATTTTTTGTTACGGTAACCAAAAAAAAACCCGTTTTGGGGGGGATTTTTGCCCAAATTTGCACAGATGGATTCATCAAGTCATTTCCATTCTAAATATGTATACTTTTATATACCTTAGCCCAACAATTTAGAAGTTGTAAGGCCACAAAAGTTTACATTAATTCCAGGGTTTTAGACCACCCTTAAAGAACTGCAATTGAAGACCTGAGCGCAAGAAGACCGTAAGTCTACTTGTCCCCTCAACATGTATAATACTCAAGTTGCGTATAGTTTGGTAATATTTTATACATGTTCAGGGGCCAAAACAAATCTTTCACAACCTTTCATGATGTTTTCACCCTGGAACATGTATTAAACATTATCAAAGCCTAAGAAACTATTCGTAACTTATATGTATACATGTTGAGGGGCCAAGTGGACTTACGGTCTTCTTGCGCTCCGGTCTTCAATTGATCTTTGAGAATAACTTGTTGGTTTCTCAGAACCCAAAATTGATGTCTGGATCACTGGCATTGTGTTTCCTTATTATAATTCTGTACAGGATTGAATATCAATTAATAACATTCGGTGAAATTTCTCTGTCTGATTTTCTCTTGCAGTCCCCTTGAGGCATTATCTGATGCTGTTGTCCTGAGTAATCGTCCACTAGCAGAAGGTGAAATGTTTGAGATTCGCATTGACAGAATGGTGGATCAATGGGCAGGATCTATAGAGATTGGTGTCACAACACACTCGCCTAGATATTTAGGTAATTTTTTTTAAATATATATATACATATATATATATATAATACATAAAGCAGCGTAATTATGTTATAACAGCATTTATTACTCGGAGTGTCACGCCTAAAACGGCGATCATCAGATAAATAGCTGAACACTGAACTGTAACTCCAAAACAAAATAAATTCACAGCGTTGAAAGCATACGTGTCTTCACTAGAAAAGTATGACAGCGCGCATGTTTGATGATCGCCGTTTTAGGCGTGAAACTCCGAGTAATATATCATGCTGTTATAACATAATTACGCTGTTTTATGTATTTTATTACACGCTCTACTATCTAATAGTATCGAGCACTATCTTCAGCTGTTTTGATTAACTATATATTATATATATATATGTATTTGGGATTCTAGATTTGGTAAGGAATTAAACATGGGCTTATTTATGTCAGTATGATATTCATGTAAAATATAACATGGTGTGATATCTGTCTGTACAGTAGAGTAGCCCTCTACAGTACTATAGTAGTCCTATTGAAATTATACAAGCTACATACTTGCTTAGGGCTGTGCAATAATTATGAGTCTCGGAGGGGGGGGTAAAATTTCCAAACTCCCTGCCAAAAATCGCTTGCCCCCCTCTCTTGGCCCACCAAAAAATCTTTGCCCCCCCCCCCCCTTTACACATGCCAAATTTTTGGGATCCCAATTTTCAAACTTTAAATGGTCTAGATATGTTGCGAACGCAGCGAGCAGGAAAATTTTTAGAGCGTTTTATTTAAAAGGTGCCCCATGAATGTGTGCCAAAAATTGCTTGCCCCCCCTCTCAGCTCGCCAAAAATTGCTTGCCCCACCTTTCAACTCGCCAAAAATTTCTTGCCCCCCCAATTTTATCCTCCCCAGGGCTCATAATTATTGCACAGTCCCATACACATGTATAGATATTTACTAGCTCAAAATAAGAAGGAAAAAATTAAACTTATTTAGTGATTTTTAGTGTTCTACTCGTAACCCAACAAACATTTGGCATAGAAAATCACACTATGGCCCAAGACAGCATATTAAACTATTTATCAATGTTTAGCTAATCATTTTCAACTCAAGCCATGGAAATGTTGAAGTAAATTTCATATGTTGGTTGTCTTTTGAACTTGCAGATTTTCCAAGAACAATGACTTTTGTAAAAAGTGGAACATGGATGTTGTCAGGCGAAAGTGTTCTGCATAATGGTACAATCATAGAAGATAAATATTGTCAAGACTTATGTAAACTAAAGGTACGTCATATCAATCTGTAACACTTGTATTCCACAGAGGTCTGTTATTGAGACAAGAGTTTTGATTACTATAAAAAGGAGCTGTACAAATTGGGGCTTTGCTATCACTCTTCTTTAATATATTTTACTGATCAGCATGAAACAGGCCCATAACTAGGGGAGGGTGAGGGGGTCAGATCCCCACAAGGCCCAAAAGTCCCCCTTTTTGACCCAAAAGTCCCATTTATGGCGTAACAAGCAAAAAAAATAGGTTTTTAGGCCTTTTGGTCAAAAAAAGGTCAACAGTTTCAAAAAAGGTCCACTTTTTTTTCTTCAAAATTTGCCCCCTCCCCCCGAATTCTGGTTCCAGGCCTGTCTTGCAATGTGTTAAGGCCGTAAAAAATTAATGTTTTGGTTATATTTTTGATTATTTTTTTATATTGATGTGGGAGGGAGGTTTTTTTTTTTTTTTTTTTTTCAATGTAAAATTAGCATTGTCAGTAGTTTTCGGTCTTCTCCAACAGTGCTCGAGGAACGATGAGGCCCTTTTTTTTTTTTCAAATGTGAGATTCTGAGGATATAACCCCTAGAGTACCACAAAAAGACTTGGAAGTGATGCTTGTTCTCTAATAAACTTATTTATATGTATGAAGATTTCATAAATCATTCCAAAGTCTAAAAAATTGAAAAATCTAAAAAAAAAAAAAAATCTGACAAATCCCAGAAATTGAGGAGGAGGGACGAGAACCAAAATATTAATTTTACACGGCCTAATGTATAAGTAGCCCAGCAGTTAAGCAGCATGTCCCAATGGTTAAGGTCTTTGACTCTGGTGCAAGAGGTCCCTGGTTCATTTCCTGCTGGAGGCGGATATCAAAAAATTATTATCCATTACTGCAATTGATTTGTGGGGCAGGGGCAGTGATTTTGTCACAGACAGGTCCAATATTTTATCGTAGTTGTGCTAACTACTTAAAACATTGGACCTGCCTATCCTCTATGAGATGAGGATTAAAAACAAAACTTCCTTTGCTAATAAATATGCTCTAGTAATAGTAACAATTATAATCAGACTATTATATGTATGTGCATAGAATCATGAAAAAACTTGTACAAAGCTTATTAAGGGATCTGGAATGAGCGTTTTAGACACAGTATTTTTGTGGGACATGAGAGCACATCAGACATATCGAATTGCATTCTGAATACGAAGAATGTCTTTCTGATATTAAATAATTTTCATTTTTTGTTTTATGACAAATTATTAAAATTTGATATTTTTCACATTTGATATATAACAGTCCTCGAAGTAAATCTTATAAATTAAATGATATATTCTTAAAGTGTATGTAAATTTTACTTGAGTACTGTTAAATATCAAAAATATCAATTTTAATCATTTGCCATAAAATGTGTGTTACATTGCAATTTCAGAAGGACATTCTTCAGATTCAGAATGCAATTCGACACGGTCTGATGTGCTCTAATGTCCCACAATAAATACTGTCCAAACGCTCATACCCCATCCCTTAACAGAGCCATTTGATTAACTCAACATCCAATATTATATTTCAGGTTGGTGACAGAATAGGTGTGCTAAGAAGAAACAATGGCAATTTGCATTTCTTCATCAATGGTGTTGACCAAGGCATAGCAGCAACTCTGGTTCCTCAGCAGTTATATGCTGTGGTGGATTTATATGGCAACACAGTTGAAGCCACAATTGTGGATCTGCTGCAAAAAAGACATGGCAAGGATAAAAATGCGGAAACCCTGCAAAAAAGACATGGCAAGGGTCAAACAGGGTGCACAAGCCATTGACATATGTCAGAGGACAGGGATGCTGCAGTGAGAAAGACATGCACCTGACATGCCCCATATAGGCCTCTGGTCTATCGATCAACAAAGTTGTAACTTCTCAGCAATAATTTAACATTAATAATATGAAATTGGTTAGTTTTCTTCAAACTTGATTTTTTGCTGTATTTTGTCGTATTAAATGTTTACACATTGAATCGGCCAAAGTTTGTGTTTGTAGGTCAACAGAGCTACAGGGTATATCAAAATTGGTACCCATCAGTATTTAGTGAGCATGACCTAGATTGTCACATCAACAACCACCTTGTTACGGCTAACCGCAGGCGCGTGCCCGAGGGGGCCTTTGGGGCTGCAGCCCCAGGGTCTTAGAAAGAAAAAAAAGGAGGGAGAGAGGGGGTGAGAGTGGCATAGCCAGTGGGTGGAGGCAGGGGGCATAGTACCCCCTAAAAATCAAAAGGGGGAAAAAGAAAAAAAAACTCCCTAAAAGTGGATCCATATTTCACAATTTAATGAATTAAATTGAACTCATTTTATAGCCAAAGGCCCACTTTTTCGGTCAATGCATGGAAAATATTCCTATAAATAGGCAATTATAGATGCATATAATACGCCTATGCTCCGAAAATAAATAACGTAAAAATGTTGCACCAAATGCCTTCATTGAGGCTTTGATTGCGAGTTATTGAGCATGGGTGTTCATATTAAATTAAACTTTGCGGCTCAGTTGGAAATCTGGTAAAATATATACTCCGAAAATAACCTACAAATGTGTAAAAATGTTGCACCAAATGGCTCCATTGGGCTTTCACTTTCAAAAAAATTTCTAATTCTGAGGGGGCACATCACCCCTCAGACCCCCCTGTCGTGCGCCGATGTTAGACCTTTAAGTCTTTTTCGTTCCGACTTCAGCCCCCTGGGGTCCCGGTTTCTGGGCACGCCCCTGAACCGTATGCATGGGGTTATGCAAGGTTGCTCAATCTTACATCAGAGGCAATATCATCATAAGTTCCCTGGACCAGTGCTCTACTATCTGAGCTATCCAGCCCTATGGTGGCCAGAGATCCCAATAATTATTACCAATGTCTTTGCTATATTTGTGTAAAGAATGTGTAAAACAGTCTCCCTGTTGCCACAAAACATTTGAAGAGTTCGCATATATAAACCAATATATCCATTTTTCTGTCTTTGAGATATTACTGGTCAACTGGTAAGAAAATAATAAGGAAGTATGTGCTGCTTTTGATCATAGTTTACCTTGGAAATTTTGAAGTACGGTGTCAATTTAAAGCTAGTATTATATAGGGTCCACAACTAAATACTTTTTTAAATAAATCGAAAAATGTTTGACGAAATGCAAACTTGTAAAAAAAGGTATGTGTAGCCTTATTTGTTTTACACATATGGACCATTATAGCGTCACATGTCATTGCCTTCAGTCACAATGGTTCATAATGTAAAAAAGGAGACCGTTTTAAACAGCGTTAAAAAGTTGCATATGGGTCCATATGAGTCAACTCTCAAACAATACAGTAGGCCAGGCCTATTCATGTGTTAATTTTATTCAAGAAAAACTGACTGCTATGGACTCAGGCGCAACTTTTAAAACGGCCTCTTTTCTTACATAATTAGCCATTGTAACTGAACGCAATGTGTGACGGTATAAATTGGTCCACAGGGGTAAGACAAATAGGGCTATACATATCTGTTTACATTTTTACATTTCGTAAAATATTTTTCGACTTATTTAAAAAAAGTATTAGGGGGGAACTTTTAAGTTGTGGACCCTATAGTGTGGTCATAACTCAAAAAGTTTGAAAAAGGCTTTCATCAGCTTTTGCATCTGTACTCTTTATTTGGCAACTAATTTCATTTAAATGTTGACAACAGCCAAAATGTTTTGTAAATAAATGTTGTCAATATTCTGAAGAAAAAAAAGACCATTTTGATTGTTTTTCTTGGTACAAAATGTTTTAAAACATTTTGATGATGATATTTCATAACCTGACATTTAAAGCCATAATGTTTTGCTCCACAGTGACCAGTGGCGTAACTAGGGTTTGTAGCGCCCGGGGCAAGAAGCAAAATTGGCGCCCTACCCCCCACACACACATAATGGCGCCCACAGTTTAAATAATTGCGTGCGGAGCACGTGAAGCTTTGGACACATAAGGCCTACCACTAATAATTTTGGTACTAGAAGTTGAATATCGGTCTTAATGTTCTTTCAATAGATTTTGTGCTGAAATGCGTGGGAAGTGCGAAAATTTCGACTTTCATCGCTTGGATGGGCGCAAAATCGATGCCCTCCTCTGCCCCCCACCCCACCCCCAAACATTGAATCAGTGACGTATAAACTGTGCATATCGCTATTCGTCTGTTTGTCCTAGCTGTGTGAAGCTACGCCAATATTCATGATAATATGATCGGCGAACTAATACACACATTGTAGGCGCTGAAATGATATAGCAATTTTCTTTGTTTTGCATCATTTGTTTGGCTCAAAATTAAAAGGAGACAATGTGATCAGGGAAGCTAACATTTTATTTATCTATTTATGCAAATCACACATTATGGCTTTAAATGTTAATTTTATAACCCAATATTAAAATGCTATTAGAAAGATTTATACATTTCTGAAAATTGCTTTTAAAAACGTTTACAAAATAATTTATGTTTACTATGTTATAGCTATTTGACACACAACAGCATTATTGTTTAAACGTACTGCCAAGTAATTTTGGAAACAACATTTTATAATCAGCCTGGATGCTGTATGTAAAGCAGGTACGATTATAAAGCAGTTGGTACAAAACGAAACAATTGTAAAAAGATGTATTTTAAAGTGATTATTGTTTGAGAAAAAGACCTATACCTGATAGCCTGTACCTGATGGAAATAAAAGTACCCTAGATAGAAAACATAACAGTACTTGAGGGGCCAAAGGTCATAGTGGGGCAAAAACTAATATCCCTACCATGTTGTAATGTATCCCAGATTATTCCTCTCATCACAGGAAATTCAAAAAGTCATTTGTCATATTTTTCTACTGTGCTTAGTTCACTTGTTATAAGGTCGAATAGGTCAAATGTCAAAAATTTTATACACAGAGGTCAAGATTTAAAAATGGTTTGATTTCATCAAAACTGGTCTCAAATTACTCCCCTTAACATAAAAAATCTCAAACATATTTAATTCACAATTTTGGTGCAATTGTATTATCATGTCCCCCTTCAGAATGAATGCAGCCAAATTCCAATAGAAATATGTCCATGATAACCTTTGACCCATGATTTCATCCAATTCCGAGGTCAAACAAATTATTTTCCTATTTCACTTGTCGAGAGCATTAATTAGAGACAAGATGCGATTGACTTGGTGCATTTTGAAAATTTGGCCTCTGTACATGAGATATTTGCAACTTAGGCAAATATCTCATTTTAGCAACTTAGTGCAATATGACAATTGACTTTTTTTTATTCCTAGCATGAGAGGAACGATTTATGGTATATTACAACAAATTTTACAATTTGGCCCCATTATGTACATATTTAATATAAATTTGTTTTAGTTGTTTATATAATGATTTTGAAAATATTGTGAAATATGAAATTCATGTGTGAATAAATTAATTGAATAAATGCATTTCTAATATGTCCATGTTTGTATTCTTTTGTACGGTTGATGAATTATTGAATAGTATTTTAAGTCTGTTTTAGTCCTCTATTTCCTTTACATGGTGCTCTTTCCATTTTCAAATCACTAAGTTCAAAAGTGCAGAGATGTGTTAGTTATCTTTTTCATGATGTACCCAATCGTGAAAAGAACCTTTAGCATTTTACACACATGTTACACTCTCTGGTGTAGGGTGCCATTTTCAGGAAATTTTCCTTAGGGATAAAATCAAAACTCAACCGGCGGTTCTGTCCAGTTGCCATTGTTTAGAACAATAGCAACCAGATGGAACCGAACGGAACCACCGGTCGAGTTTTGATTTCATCCCTTAGATTAGCCCATCATTAGACACCAAAACTAGTTAGTTTTTCTTTCATATTTCACTTGAAAACGTAACTACTGAGGATGCTTGGACCCATCCTTCAATTATGGAAAAGGTAGGCCTACTTGCCACTTCTTTGTTTTCTTGACAGTGCAAAGTCACATCTCTGGTAGTCAGTGACGAATTTTTACCATTCATTCCTGGATATCGGGACCATTCCGACTTAGTAATACTAGTGGTAGGCCTATTGGTTAGACTGCTGCCCTCAGTCGTCAACGAAGCATACACAGTACATGCGAAGTGTAGACGGCTGATTGGAATTAGTCTACCTATTGGTCTTATAGGTGTATTATACATGTTTCCATTGCCCGAGAGAGTGACGAATATCATTGAAAATTGTCAAAATGTTAGGTGGCAACATGAAGTTTATAGTGTAATAAATCGTATAGAGACCAAAGACCAACATATCGGCTAATTTACTGAAGATATCAACATAACCCTATAGTGAAGTAAGTCATATAATAAACCAACATGCTATCTACTGAAAATAGCAAAAATCTAATTCTGGAATTCTAGTTCTGGAATAGGGAATATAGCCCATTCGGACACGAAGGAAGATGGCTCGAGCAAAAAACAATTTCTATGCTTATAACTATTTTGGATAGTGATTTGCGAAAAACTACAAAAAAATACCTCATCAATTATGCAAATTAGGGCTCGTTTACAATTGTACACATTGTGACTAGGTGACGATATTTACAATGGTTTTTTGTTGTTGTTATAACAATTTTGGTCAGCTTCGTCATTTTTACATTTCTCTATAGCTCTGCAGTCGGCCTAATGCCGATTTTTCTCTGAGCGCGCAACCCCGTTCAATGCAGTTTTGCCGTTTCGCGCCGTACTGAATCATCATCTACAACGCGTGCTAGGCATTTTTTTTTTCTTTCTTTCATTCTTTTTTTTTTTTTAATATTATTGTTTTTTATTTTTGTTTTGCTTGCTATCTTCTGAAGATAACAATTTTGGTCAGCTTCGTCATTTTTACATTTCTTTATAGCTCTCCGATTAAGCTGAAATTCACCAGGAATATTTCTTATGACATCCTAAGCACAATGCAAGAGCAGTTGACCCCATCCGTAACCCAGGGGTCAAGTTATAGGGGTCAAATTGCGGCTTGTATTCAGCGTCTGTTGACTCTAGTTTCTTTCTTTCTTTTTTTTCTTTTTTTAATATTATTGTTTTTTATTTTTTTGCTTGCTATCTTCTGAAGATAGCAATTTTGGTCAGCTTCGTCATTTTTACATTTCTTTATACCTCTGCAGTCGGCCTAATGCCGTGAAAATGTGGCGAGACATGCCGCAATTTGCTCGATTCTGGTGCCGGTGTCTATAGAGCTCCTGCATTAATTTACATGGGTAATATTAAAATTGAAATATCTCAAGAACCGAATACCGTATGACGCTGAAACAAACTTTGAAATAAAGCTTTTACATTTCTCTATCTGTTTTATGTCATTTTGGTGTTTGTCGGATTCGTGTGATTTTGCTATCAACTGCAGATAGCTCAAATTTAAATGCCCGTTGGTTGTCGTTTTTGTCTGCTGAACGAGATAAAGGGTACATACCACAAAAAAAGCTCTCCATAGACTTTACGTGCTAAATAGGGGTCGCATTTTGGCCATAAGTCGAGTTACGTCCAACTTTGAAATATATATTTGATATCATCTTAACTTAAACAAAATTCTGCATAACATTTCTGAAAATGACTACACATTTTAGGTCCGACTAATTTTTGAGAAAATTAGTGCTATATAAAAAGGCCACATTTTCCCGTTTTTTACATCCGACTGCTAACCGCGTTCTGACCTCGTTTGTTCATGCGCACATAATCGTAAATATCACTCAAATTTTCGCATTTTCTTTTCAAATTTGTAGAGATCACATTCACAAGTTCTAGTAAAACATGATTTTCAACACTAAAATTGTTAATATTGTACCGATTTCCCAGAATTTTTATGCAAAGTTTGGGACTATAGGCGTGATCCCGGGGGCGTGATAAACTTTTACCGGAAACCGCTTCACAGGCGGATTTAGTGGTATATGAACCCTAAAGCGATATTTTATAGAATCATGTTACTGGTGTGCTATCTTCTGAAGATCAAATTATAATTTCAAATGTTGCTACATTTTGTTTTGGTTTATAATTTTAATTGCATGTGGTTTTTTGTTCTACCTACTGAATACTAGTATATAGCTAAAATAAAATGCAGGCCTATGTTTCCATTGTCCCCTGCGCGAGACATATATTTTCGAATCGAATTAGGCCTACTGGTGCTATATCTACTGAGAATCAAATTAAAATTTCAAATGTTGCGATATTTTGTTTTGGTTTAATTTGGGACTATAGGCGTTAATTTGGGACTATATGAGATTATATAGCGAAAAAAATCCTCAAACGCGCACGGTTACTCTACGCGAATAAAAAAAAATCGGCATTCGGCCTATACGCCGCGCTATTTAAAAAAAAAGGGGGGAAGGTAAAAATAGATAAACAGGCAGCGCAGATGCGGAAAATGATGAGTCTGTAATATCGTTTTAAACTTTCTGATCGGGACTGATGTATTAGAAAGAAAAAACTCGCCGCTACATGACGAAGTAAAATTTAGAGAAAATAATGTAAAACATTACTTCTAGAGTAGAAAGATGCAATGAATCGGGATGAGATTCTAAATGCTATCTTCAGTAGATATAGCGAAAAAATCCTAAAACGCGCACGGTTACTCTGCCCGAATTTATAAAATCGGCATTCGGCCTATATGCCGCGCTATTAGAAAAAAAAAAAAGGGGGAGAGGTAAAATAGAGAAACAGGCAGATGATAATCTCTGCTTTATAAGTGCCGTTTTAAATTTTGGTCAGCTTCGTCATTTTTACATTTCTTTATAGCTCTGCAGTCGGCCTAATGCCGAGTTTTCTCTGAGCGCGCAACCCCGTTCAATGCAGTTTTGCCGTTTCACGCCGTACTGAATCATCATCTACAACGCGTGCTAGACAATGTTTTTTTTTTCTTTTTTTCTTTTTTAATATTATTGTTGTTGTTTTTTTGTTTTTTTGCTTGCTATCTTCTGAAGATAGCAATTTTGGTCAGCTTCGTCATTTTAACATTTCTTTTTTAGCTTTGCATTCGGCCTATAGTGCCGATTTTTATACTAAAAGAAAATGTGGCGAGACATGCCGTAATTTGCTCGATTCTGGTGCCGGTGTCTAAGAGCTCCTGCATTAATTTACATGGGTAATATTAAAATTGAAATATCTCAAGAACCGAATACCGTATGAAGCTGAAACAAACTTTGAAATAAAGCTTTTATATTTCTCTATCTGTTTTATGTCATTTTGGTGTTTGTCGGATTCGTGTGATTTTGCTATCAAGCACTGCAGCAGCAAACAACACAAAAACAACAGAGCAACACTTAATAAACACTTTAACACTTTATAAATATTGTTTATGTAACACAAGATAGTGTTTATAAATATGTATTTAAACACTATCTTGTGTTAAAAACATAAACATCTTCATATATCTAAACGTGTTTTGGAGGTTATAAGTTAACACCCCTATACCTTCACTGTACAAACAAGTGTTTATGAAGTGTTAAAGTGTTTATTAAGTGTTGCTCTGCTGTTTTTGCAGTGAGATAGCTCAAATTTGAATGGCCGTTGGTTGTTGTTTTTGTCTGCTGAACGAGATAAAGGGTACATACCACAAAAAAAGCTTTCCATAGACTTTACGTGCTAAATAGAATCATGTTACTGGTGTGCTACTACTGGCTTCTGAAGAGCAAATTATAATTTCAAATGTTGCTACATTTTGTTTTGGTTTATAATTTTAATTGCATGTGGTTTTTTGTTCTACCTACTGAATACTAGTATATAGCTAAAATAAAATGCAGGCCTATGTTTCCATTGTCCCCTGCGAGAGACATGTATTTTCGATTCTATTACCCCCACGACCCATTATTCAAAATCGCGCACTGTGATTTGTTGAAACGCGTCACGTGACAGACCATTAATTAGCGATAAAGTGTCAAGGGCAACGAACTTTATGTTCTTCTATCATCACAGCGCACAGCAGAGCGCACAGCACACCTGCTTATGTAGGGGAGAATGGAATGTCAGGGGTGTGTTATTGTATACCTGCTTATAGGGGAGAATGGAATGTTAGGTTGTGTTATTGGAATGTGCATACGCTTTGGCTACGCGTATGCGCTCCACCTTCAGGTAAAAAAATTTGATATTTTCTCTTTAAATCACACTATTTTGTGGTAATAGAATAGAAATAAAGGGTGCAGCATTATCCTTTACACGCAAATAATGTGTCTCGGCAGTAAAACGTTTAAATAATGGGTTCGGCTGCGCCTCACCCATTATTTACGTTTTACTGCCTCGACACATTATTTTCGTGTAAAGGATCATGCATTACCCTTTATTTCTTAAATCGAAATAGGCCTACTGGTGCTATATCTACTGAGAATCAAATTAAAATTTCAAATGTTGGGACATTTTGTTTTGGTTTAATTTGGGACTATAGGCGCTAAATGCTAGGCCTATCTTCAGTGGATATAGCGAAAAAAAATCCTCAAACGCGCACGGTTACTCTGCCGTAATTTAAAAAATCGGCATTCGGCGTATATGCCGCGCTATTAGAAAGAAAAAAAAAGGGGAAAACGAGGTAAAAACAGAGAAACAGGCAGATGATAACCTCTGCTTTATAACTGCCGTTTTAAATTTTGGCAAGCTTCGTCATTTTTACATTTCTTTATAGCTCTGCAGTCGGCCTAATGCCGATTTTTCTCTGAGCGCGCATTTCGCGCCGTACTGGATCATTATCTACAACGCGTACTAGGCAATGTTTTTTTGTTTGTTTTGTTTTTTATTATTGTTTTTTATTTTTTTTTTTTTTTTTTTTTTATGGGTAATATTAAAATTGAAATATCTCAAGAACCGAATACCGTATGACGCTGAAACAAACTTTGAAATAAAGCTTTTCTATTTCTCTATCTGTTTTATGTCATTTTGGTGTTTGTCGGATTCGTGTGATTTTGCTATCAACTGCAGATAGCTCAAATTTAAATGCCCGTTGGTTGTCGTTTTTGTCTGCTGAACGAGATAAAGGGTATACCACAAAAAAGCTTTCCATATACTTTACGTGCTAAATAGAATCATGTTACTGGTGTGTTATCTTCTGAAGAGCAAATTATAATTTCAAATGTTGCTACATTTTTGGTCCGACTAATTTTTGAGAAAATTAGTGCTATATAAAAAAGCCACATTTTCCCGTGTTTACATCCGACTGCTAACCGCGTTCTGATCTCGTTTGTTCTGCGCACATAATCGTAAATATCACTCAAATTTCGCATTTTCTTTTTAAATTTGTTGAGATCACATTCACAAGTTCTAGTAAAACACGATTTTCAACACTAAAATTGTTAATATTGTACCAATTTTCCAGAATTTTTATGCAAAGTTTGGGACTATAGGCGTGATAAACTGATAGTGGTATATGAACCCTAAAGCGATATTTTATAGAATCATGTTACTGGCGTGCTATCTTCTGAAGATCAAATTATAATTTCAATTTTCAAATGTTGCTACATTTTGTTTTGGTTTATAATTTTAATTGCATGTGGTTTTTTCTTCTACCTACTGAATACTAGTAAAAATAAAATGCAGGCCTATATGTTTCCATTGTCCCCTGCGCGAGACATATATTTTCGAATCGAATTAGGCCTACTGGTGCTATATCTACTGAGAATCAAATTAAAATTTCAAATGTTGCGACATTTTGTTTTGGTTTAATTTGGGACTATAGGCGTTCATTTGGGACTATAGGCGTTCATTTGGGACTATAGGCGTTCATTTGGGACTATATGAGATTCTAAATGCTAGGCCTATCTTCAGTAGATATAGCGAAAAACAATCCTCAAACGCGCACGGTTACGAATTAAAAAAAATCGGCATTCGGCCTATACGCCGCGCTATTAAAAAAAAAGAGAGGGGGGGGAGAAGTAAAATAGAGAAACAGGCAGCTGCGGAAAGTGATGAGTCTTTGCTTCAAACTTTCTGATCGGGACTGACTGATGTATTAGAAAGAAAAAACTCGCCGCTACATGACGAAGTAAAAATTTAGAGAAAATAATGTAAAACATTAATTCTAGAGTAGAAAGATGCAATGAATCGGGATGAGATTCTAAATGCTATCTTCAGTAGATATAGCGAAAAAATCCGAAAACGCGCACGGTTACTCTGCCCGAATTAAAAAAACGGCATTCGGCCTATATGCCGCGCTATTAAAAAATAAAAGGGGGGAGGTAAAAATAGAGAAACAGGCAGATGATAATTTCTGCTTTATAAGTGCCGTTTTAAATTTTGGTCAGCTTCGTCATTTTTACAGCAACATAATGTAGTAAGACGTATTATCTAATGAAAATAGCAAGATAACCCGATAGTGTAGTAAATCGTATAAAGACTGGTGTGGAATGTTTAAGGCACAATATACCAGTCTGTCACAAGAGAGTGTACAATGTACAATGTACACTGTACATTTCAAACGCCGTCTTATATTGCGAATTTCCACCCCGTTGTCACATTTTAGCTCGCTTCGTAGCGATCAAAAGGTGTTTTTGGGATTCGCTTCGTTTTGCCCGGCGCAGTGTGTTTCTGCGCTGTACAGGGTTAGGATTAGGATTTGGGTTAGGGTTAGGATTAGGGTTAAGGTTAGGGTTATTCATTGGTAATATATACTAGTAATAATAATAGTATACCGTGTGCGCGCGCTTTATTCCGTAAACAATAAGTATAATAAATAGACGGCTCTCCAGCACAAACACTTGTAGCATAGTGTGTAGTGCCTCGACTATGGATCGATAGGTTGCTGTTTCGTCTTATCAATCTAAGGATATGTACTTAAAGTGTATGCAGCTGGGAGGAAATTTGAAAATTGTGACCATCCGTATCAAAAATACACCCCACACCCAAAAAGTTTCGGTCTTTTATCAAATGTTTATGCAAACGTTGCTATCCGATCCCTTAAAGCTTTCTTCAGTAGATAGCAAAAACCCATGCATGTACATTGTACCAAATAGGTACAACACGTGGAAATTTTAATTTGATCTTCAGTAGATAGCGCCAAAGTAACACGATTTTTTTTAAACATCTCGTTTCAAAGTTTTCAAGAGATAACAAAATGCATTAAATGTGAGTTATCTTCAGTATTCAATTATACCAAACTAAACGATTAGCTGCAAAAACATTTTACAAGCAGAGAGTATAATTATTGATTGAAATGAACAAAACACCGTCTTACTAAAAAAAAATCGCAATATCCTGGCCAAAATAGGCCGAAAGACAGAAATTGTATACTATATATAGGCTTGGACCAAATCAAATTAAGTTGTTCAGACAATTGGGGATATTCATCGATTACAGAAAGGAGGAACTTTTGGTTGTTGTTTTGGCTGTGCTGGCTGCTTCAATGCAACAGTGCAGGGCTCTGAGTGCAGTGGGAATAAGTCAGTTTCTGAACATTAACGAGTCTTTTGGTATTATTATTTCAAAGCGATTGGGCCAGACTCCTCTTTGTTGCTGAAATCGAAGTTTGGGCTATATAGTTATATGAACTAAAAAAAAATAACAAAAGTTTCATAACAGGATACCAAAATACCAAATTGCTATTCCTGTCGCCCAAACATGAGACCCATGTCTCGGGACAACCGGGACGTACGAGCATTTCACCCCCCCAACACCACCACCACCACCGACCAAAAAAACTGGCTAGGCACCTGTCCGGAATGCGATTACTTGTTTCTGAAATAAGACGATAACACAAGACAATTCATTCACGATAATAGAATAGCTTTATTTTCGTCGTTGAGTATATCTAGTACTAGATCAATACACGTAATATATTTCAAATTTACTATTTACAGAGTGTATTATTCAATCTCGAACAGAAAATAACGAAAACAAAAATAAGATTTGCATCAAGTATATTTTGAAGTATTCATAGAATTTTTATCAAATTACACAAATGAGCACTTTACAAACACAAGACAATCATGAAATATTTAAGGCACAAAATACAATTTACCCATTTATCGTCTGCCACAAGAGAGGGTACGTTTCAAAATCTCGTCTGCCACAAGAGAGGGTACGTTTCAAAATCACGTGTCACAGTCCTCCCCGCCATACCCAAATCCCTTTAAAAGTCACTCCATGGCACATACCCCCTGTATGTGCCACTCAGTGGGTAGCCGAAGGGGAAAGGAGAGGACTGTGCCTCCCTCTGTATACCGTTGCAACGGTCCGTCGGTACTATCATTTCGCTACCCAATAATTGCATGGATTCTCATGGATGCAGTTAAGACGTTAGTCACATGAAAAATCACTCTTTATATAAAATTACCAAAACTCACTATAACATCCCTGAAAGTGAAAAGTATAATAATTCCGACGTCAACCAAAAACCGTCCTTTATGTCCGGCTGTTCTCATTTTTTTACAATATATTTTTAAACATAAAAAAGCGAACTATAAACGGCTCTAAAATACCTCACTGCATTTGCGGTGTTGCTTGTGTTGATTCGGCTTTTCAAAATTTGCCACCGTGACCACAATGAACTTTTTTTCACTGATCATGGACCCTAGTAAACACAGTTTTACGTAGTTTAAATGTTGGGTTTTAACATATAAAGGGTACAACATGGTTTAATAACATTCAAAAGCATTTTTGAAAACTTGCCAAAGTGTTTGTCAAATAATATTTATACAATAAAATTTTGACAACATTTTAAAATGTTGTAACGGGTTTGTTTTATATAAAACATCTTAATTTCACGACCTTTATAATAATAACCCGACATTTAAATATTATTTAAAAGTATTGACCAAAATCAAAACACGTTTATATTTTTATAGCGTTTAAACACACTGTGTTTACTGGGACGTTATAATGTCAGTATTCAGTGTTGTGTACAAAAAGAAATAACAAGTACCTTAAACACATCTATGAGTCAAATTAACAAAACAGTACTTTTGGCTTAACACTACTACAAAAACGTTAAATTAACAGAGTTTTTATCAAGTACAACGAGGCACTCTTGATATTGCTATAGTTAGTGGGTATAGTTAGTGGGTATTGGGATCGCATTTTGTGGAAGGCAGTTAAAGGCCCTTTCAGTGATTTCACAGGAACATTAAAAAAATGGAAATTTGTCAGAGTTGCTTAGAAATAAAGAATAAGTCTACAGAATTTCATTAAACCACTTTTCCCTGAATACATCGACAAATTAGTCAAAAAACAGAAGTTTTAGAAAGGTTTTCTACTTCAACTCAGATCGACTCGAGAAAATCGAGATTTTCGTACAGTGCGCCACCAATCGACTGGAAAAACTTCCTAGTCCAGTGTTTCTAACACGGGGAAGTAGAGTCTAAATTGATTTAAAACAGACGCTTAATTTTTGTAGTAGAAAACAAAATAAGCAATTAAAGGTCACCGAGGCAAACTAACGGTCAATTCAAATATGAAAAACAGTTAAAATTGTGTATTTTGTTTAAAATAGTAGCTACTGATGTGTAATAAGTAGTAGAAACAATACGCAACGCGTGTTGGTACGTGGAGAGTGAGCTTCTTTCGATCTCGAGTCGGACTTTTTGTACTGTCAGTATCAAAAGTCCAGAATCATGCAAATGCTTTATTTTGTCTAAAATACGCGGCTTTCGACCGAACCACTAGCAGGCTATGTTAGCACATCTATGCCAATTACAAAGGTACCAAAATCTGAATTTTGATGATTTTTACGATCGTCCGGATGAGCAAATCACTGAATGGCCCAATCATTATCTCCATGCATTTTTCAAACTTGAAAAGGCGTTCTCACCATTTCACTACGAAAGTGGCCCGAAAGACTAGTCACAACAATTCTAAACAGATTTGACATGATAGTGATCTTTTTTTTTCTTCTTCTTCTTTCTTTCTTTTTTCTTCTGTAACTCAAATTCCCACGAGGGAGTCCTAATAAATGGCGTATAAGCAAGAAAGTGAGAGTAGGTCTAGTTATCGGCCCGTTATCGGAATCCCCCCCCCCCCAAAAAAAAATATCAGTTTACACATACACAATTTGTGTTTGTATCAACCATATCGCATTATACATTATGATACAATTCATAATAATTTGAGAGAAAAACGACAAAACATAAACAAAACGATGTTTTTTACACAAATCCGTTGGTGCCTAAACCCGGTACCGCTCTTCTTCATTCTGCCTGCACAGCAGGTGCGGGATCAGAGGCAGAGGTGTTTCGCCATATATGAGTTGACATTTTTTTTATTCCTGTGTAACACGTGTTTCAAACATTCACTAAAACATATTTTACAGTTCTACTACACAACTTTGGTCTTTGCTTTAAGAAAATAATGTAATTGAGTTATTTCAGAACTTTTAGCAAAATAAATTCTGGGGAAAGTGGCAATACTTTTCATTCTAAGCAACAACAAAATAATAACTTCTGTTATAATTCTTTATGATCACGACATGCAGAGTACCGAAAAAAGGTTGACTATAAACCGTCCCTATATATATAATTATGTAAAACGCGTGAAACGCTTCAGGCGATTCTCCAAGCGCGAGTAGCGATCAAGCTTTTTGTATATTGTTTCATTCTGTCAAGTGTCAACACAGGGTGATACTACTGATTTTTTTAGGAGTAAACGGTTTATACTTCATTATATTCGGCAATATCTCGTGATCACAATGAAAAGCAAGAACGATTAATGGATTCACTGAACAAAACTGACTCCTACTTGGCTGAATCAATAATCCTTGCACCAATCACAAAACATTTGAATGCCGGGTTATAAAACGTTTTTACCATTCAAAAACATTTTTTAAACTTGGTGCAAAATATTCTAACATAATATTATTGTTAACTGCCCTTTTCGGACCTTTTGACTGCATTATCACCAAAACGTGGCAAAAAGTGGACCTTTGAGATTTCTTGGGGTGCCCCACCCACTCCGCATACGGGCCTGGTGTGATACTTTGCCATGACACACTTTTTAGTTTTACATAAGTTTATGTAATAATTTATCCAATTCAAATGATTAAAATTAACTATGTTCTGTTAATTTTGGTATAGGGGCCTAAACTTCGACACCACGAATGTGGTTTTTTTTTAAAACAATTCCATAGACCATCAATCTTCTCGGCATCATTTTTGTTTTTCCCATTGGACATCAACAACTGCTTTTTTGTGGATCACATTCATCTCAAATGATCATTCATTATTTTAATCAAATTAGCAAAAGGAAGCCCAATTATCTTCTTCATATTTCGGTACCACATTTGTGTCAAAAACACCAAAATTATTACCATGATGATGAGATTAGCGACCCTCTAAATAAAAATAAAACGATGTGAAGAAAAAAAAGATGCAGATTCGAGAGTTGCACTGAAAAGTTAGACCTATCAAACTAGTGCGAAATGACATTCTCTGCACGGATGATAAGCAGTTATATCTGGGAGCGAAAGATGCACCCTACTTTCCCTCCGCTTCACGGATTTTACACCAAGCTTCTGCCTCCACCCCTCCCATGTCATAGAGAAATTAAAGGCACATACAACTACTGACATTAAACCAGTGTGTATGTTGCTTCAAGTGCAACTTGGAAAACTGCATCTCTTTCCTTGAAAAGATCGCCAAGCAACCATTTTGATATCAAACATAATATACCTTATTTCCCACCTGTAGACATTCCATGAATCATGCACTCTTCCAGGGGGGTCCTTAAGCCGGCGATATTCTCATATTCGCGTTCGAAGATCAATTTTTATGCATTGAAACTGATGGGCAGGGATGAGAGTGCGAGGCCCCTGGAAGCGTGCATGATGAGATATGCCTCTAAAATATATCGCAATTAACATTGTCGACACTGCGGCGGGCAAAAGAAGCCCATGGTATCAAGTATAGCAATAACTGACTCGTCCTCAGCTTGGGATGGGTCTAGCAGGCAATTCCCGGGAGGCAATTGCTCTTCCATACGATCAGCAAACTTGCCGTCAAGTTCAATTGGAGCCGCCACAAGATTCATAGTGCATAGTCATTTGGCATACAGAGCAAACATTCATAATTTTGAACCGTTCTTATAGCGATGATATAAAATGTGCGATAGTACCCTCGTATATTCTCCGCGTAACGGCCATGCGTGCACGCGGGGAAAAGTCCAATTTACCGCACTCGGATGATGCTTATTGACCAATTAAACGACAGCATTACCAAATAATTTTCGTGAGTTTTACTATAGTAAATCTATATCCCTATACCATCATGTACTATTTAATCCATGAGTACATACTCTCAACTCTGCGGACGAGTTTCAACGTGATGCATAAAACCAGACGTTCAAACGCGGACTCGAGATTATCGCCGGCGGAAGTACCCTCTGGAGTCAGTGCATGATGGGATAGGCAACGGGTCAATAGTCAGGAATGCATGTCTGAGAATACACCATCACATCCACGAAAATATCACAGGGCATCTATATTTCCATTTTGTTTGTTCGTTTCGGAAAAGTACAGAAACCAAAAC
This sequence comes from Amphiura filiformis, assembly GCF_039555335.1. NCBI lineage: Eukaryota > Metazoa > Echinodermata > Ophiuroidea > Amphilepidida > Amphiuridae > Amphiura > Amphiura filiformis. The sequence goes on along the minus strand of NC_092631.1, from coordinate 47,945,238 downwards.
GGTATACTTGAAAAGGCCAATCGCTCAAGTTCCATCCTTAGGAGCGAACTGACACATGCCTATTATATGGCTACTCTTCATCATCATGTTCATCATTTGTTCTCAAACCACGCCTGTATAGGCCCTACTCTTTAGAGGGATCTGCATATAATCATAATACATCAGTATAATCAAAATCAGGCCCGGAATCAGTCAAGCCTTTCTTTAACACGAGGTCACACTACTATGTGTGTCAGACTGTCAGTGCATTTGAGGAATCCTCAAATACCTATGGTCAGTGTCAAAGACATAAAAAACGGAGAAGGTAAGAAGTCATACTATACGTTCAGGAAACACGGTGTGTCAAAGACAAACATGACAATGGATAAAGAACGTTGACATAGGTATATGGTCCCTGCAGATGGTGGATATATAGAACATAATCTAAAATTTTGTGGTCACAGTTTTCCTATTCATTGGAGGAGTAGATCTGTACTTTTCACGTAATTTTGAGACACTGACACCAGACTGTGATACAACAGACGCCCATGGTAAAGCTGGCGTACCATCGTCGTCTTCCAATCGACCGTAAGTTCTTGAGCAAAGCTCTACGTTGCTACCACTATCGCTGCTATTACTATTGTTACTGTTATTCTGATTCAAAAGTTTGCGGTTTTTCACTAGCTTTGGTTTGGATTCGTTGTTATTTGTGATTCCATTTGAACGAGAATACGGAATTGAATCGTATTCCGACTCCAGCTCTGGTGATGTGGTGACGAAGACACCCGAATCACTAGAAGCCGCAGACGATAACTTGGACGGTGAGCGGGGCGAGAATTCCTCGGTGTGTTTGGAATTACCACCGAAGATGGAAGCTTTAGTCGTCCATCGTTTGGAAGAAGATTTCTTTGTTTTGGGACTACCTGGTGATGTTTCTGCAGTGATGAGAGATTTGCGTCTTGGATTGGCAGAGATTGGCTTCTCCAAGTTGTCTTTGGCTGCTCTCTGGAATTAGAAAACAGATAAACGCAGGAACATTAGTGTATTGAATTCACTTCTCAATTTTCTGTTAAAATATTGTTTACTTTGCCCTGCCGACGTTTCTTCATAAACGTAAATCGCCAATTTTTACCTAAATTTTACCTAACTGAAAGTCCATTCAGTGATCCCAGCGCAATTGTAAGAAATTAAAATTGTTTATAAATTGCTTAGAAGTGAATGATAAGTCACTCAAATTGTCATTTTGTATTTTTGAAACGAAAAATTTGGCAAAAAAACCCAAAAAAACCCGAAGAAAACAGCATTATTGACGAAGTTGAAGCACCATTCAAATGCATGTAGCTAATTCATATACTGCCAGTATATACCGTAAATTACAGATTCATGTAAATGCCTTCTTCTGTCTTAAATACACGGATTTCGGCTGAACCACTAGCAGGCTATTTTAGCACATATATGACAATGACAAGGGTATCAAAATCTGAATTTTTGCTACGATCGTCCGGATGAGCAAATCACCGAATGGGCCTTTAAATAGCGGGTTATTTGCAACGTATCATGGAATCGACATGAGATATTATTACGTTCAAACTATACTTTAATTTGATTGTTGATCGTTTGGAACTCTTATGTTTAGAAATGTTGCATACCTTGTACTGATATCCAAAGTCTCTGAAGTACTTGAAGAAATCAACAGGTTCAACATCCTTGTAGTTCTCTCCATACATTGCACACACTTGATGATACGTTTCCTCCATCTTTTTGAATCTATCGCTTAGACTATGTACAGTGTCAGCTGCTATGCTATAGAATCTGTGCAATAGGTGGTCAAGGAAAACGAATAGAATAGCAGAGGGGTTGTTTCTCACACTCCCACACACAAAAACATCCAGGGAACAAAAAAAACTTGATTCTTAATACACAGATTTTTAAATAAATAAACAAAGCGCTGTGGAAAAGGAAAAAAGCAAGATAGAGGAACATTAGGTGAATAGGTGAGTTCTCAGGTTCTTCTTAAAGGTTTGGACATTGACAGAGTCACGAATGTGGGATGGCAAGCCATTCCATAAAACAGGGGCAATGATGGAAAATGCTCTGTCACCAGCCAGCTTGTGGGATCTGGGAATGGAAAGGCGAGTGGCAGCATAGCTAGCAGTAGAGCAAGTGGTATCATTTGAAATTCGATCTTTGCAATCTGTTGAGTATAACTGAATACAAGGCTTAATCTGGTTTCAGCGTTCGATCCTGGATTCGTTATCATAGTGCCAAAACTTCCATTTAAATATACGCACTTTGTTTACAATCATGGAACACGCAATTCGTTAAGCACAACAGGGACATATGAACCTGTCAGGAAAAGAAAGAAAACAACACACACCCAGCATGCCAAAAAGAAATTATCAGGTAAACCTAAATTTAAAAAAATCAAGTGCCTCAATGGGAGACACCTGGTCTGCAGGGTTTGCACCCAGCCTGTTAGTAGGTTTTGAACGATTCAGGACGGTTTATGCATCACTGCCTTGTTATAATGCAAAGGATATTTCAATGATGGTGTTATTTTGCTGCCTGTCTCTCTCAGATTTTGCCAGCTCCAGACCTTTCCGCAATCCATTAATGTCTAACGTCATAGATTCCAAGGAAACTGTATGCATAAAAAAGATATGGCAACATTAGAAATGCGATATTGAATACAAGTTGCTTTTCAAAGCATAAATAAATGCCACATAATTTCTTGCATTGTCATTTTCCTTTGCCTTGCGCACAAAATTCCTTTTTGTCAAAAGAAAGTTGCTCTTTGTGAAGAGAAAGTTCCTTTTTGTGAAAAGAAAGTTCCTTTTTGTGAAAAGAAAGTTCCACTTTGTAAAAAACAAAATTCCTCTTTGTGAAAAGTTCCTCTTTGTGAAAATAAAATTCCTCTTTGCACAAAGAAAGTTCTTCTTTATGAAAAGAGAGTTCCTCTTTGTGAAAATAAATAAAATTCCTCTTTGCACAAAGAAAGTTCTTCTTTATGAAAAGAGAGTTCCTCTTTGTGAAAATAAAATTCCTCTTTGTAAAAAGAAAGTTTGTCTTTGTGAAAAGTGAGTTCCTATTTATGAAAAGAGAGTTCCTCTTTTTGTAAAGAAAGTTCATCTTTGTGAAAAGAAGGTTTCTCATTGTGAAAAGAAAGTTTCTCTTTGTGGAAAGAAAGTTCCTCTTTGTAAAAAGAAAGTTCCTCTTTGTAAAAAGAAAGTTTCTCATTGTGAAAAGAAAGTTTCTCTTTGTGGAAGGAAAGTTCCTCTTTGTAAAAAGAAAGTTCCTATTTGTAAAAAGAAAGTTTCTCTTTGTAAAAAGAAAGTTCCTCTTTGTGAAAAGAAAGTTCCTCTTCGTGAAAGTTCTTCTTTGTAAAAAGAAAGTTTCTCTTTGTGAAAAGAAAGTTTCTCTTTGTGAAAAGAAAGTTTCTCTTTCCGAAAGGAAAGTTTCTCTTTGTGGAAAGAAAGTCCTCTTTGTAAAAAGAAAGTTCCTCTTTGTGCAAAGAAAGTTCCTTTTTGTGAAAAGAAAGTTTCTCTTTGTGAAAGGAAAGTTTCTCTTTGTGAAAGGAAAGTTTCTCTTTGTAAAAAGAAAGTTCCTCTTTGCAAAAAGAAAATTCCTCTTTGTGAAAATAAAATTCCTCTTTGTAAAAAGAAAGTTTCTCTTTGTGAAAGGAACGTTTCTCTTTGTGGAAAGATAGTTCCTCTTTGTAAAAAGAAAGTTCCTCTTCGTGAAAAGAAACTTCATTAAAAGGGCAATAACAGACACAGCAGGCAGATATGGCAAATGACAAATGGTAGACAGAATGGAGGCACATCAAATAGTATGAGATGACTCAAATTTAGCGAGTCAAGAGTATTATTTACCATTTCTGACGTGTTCGAGGTGTAATTCGTCATACCATCCTTGTAACTCGGGATAACATCTTCTTACTGTTTCCACCAGATAGTTGAGGAATGTATGTGACCTATCGTGAGACTTCACGAATGTTAGCTGTAAAAGAGGAAATAAGAACGAAAGGGTTATCATTTCTAAATGACTCAAACAAAATTCTTCGGATAAACAAAGTAAACTTGATAGAATGAATAGTTTAAACAGTTCTCTCAACGAAATAGTGACTTACTTTTAATATTTCATCACCACATCCGTGGGACTTCATCAGAATTGTGACAGGAGCGGTAAACTTGAACCAAGTTTTTTTATTCGCAAAGTGTGTTATGCAGAATGATAGGCTAAACTTTTGCCATGAGTTACCACAGGAATTCTACACAACGGTAAACGTTTCTTATTAGAGTCAAGCGGTAGCATGACCAGCAAGTTTTAAAAAAAACGACTGATAAAGAAGAATAAACAGATGCGCCGCGAGACTATATTTACACGGAACAAAACGCTATTGTTCTATGATATTTTTCGCTGGGTACAAAATTTATCTCAAACCATGCTAAATCGTATTTACTGTCCAAAGTGTCATATTTTAACAACTATTTATTTCAAAAAGTTACACCAATCTTACAGTCAATCCGATTGTTTGATAACAAACAAACATTCTTGCTTTATTTCACGCGGTATTTCATAGCCAAAATTAGTGGCAAATCATAGCTAATCATACTGATATCCACAATCTTTCGTCACTGCTACAGCCATACATGGCTGTCACTGTCGCACTAATTTTTCAGATTCACTTTCAAATATACCCAGGCATTTTCCTGGATACCCTACATACAAATTCTTGACCCCATTCGCCAAAAAATCAAGTTTTTCACAATTCTTTTATTCTTTCCGGACCACAGCATATATCCATATTAATAAATACTCCACTTTAACACAGCGTAATAACGGGACGTCCCCGTGGCGAAGTGGTTAAGGCCATGGACTTCTAATCCATTCATGAATTTTGCTCAAGTTCGAAACTTCCCACCACTTTTTTTTAAATGTTTTATTAATCAATTTATTGTCGTAAATCAAGAATAACACCATTTCGAACTTCCATTGCTATTGTGATATTATATTTTTTTTCATCAAACAAACATGTTTGATTTTTTATTCACATTTAGTCCTAGGCCTAGGGCCTACTTTCACCATCCAGATGCTATCAACATGCCTGACTATCATGGCATGGCATCTTCGTCATTTAAAACACATTTATCAGTGGCTCTGTTCACAGCTCAGACTGAAATTATATTTGATATAAATATTATAAATTAAAATCACAAACCGCGAAAGATCGCCAACAACTGCCGCTGAATATTGATATCCAACTAGATTTCCCCACAGGGCTACAAAGAATCACACTCCACGAAACATGGATATCCAACAAAAAATATAAATTAAGCTCCCGATACAGGGCTGGACTTAATAAGGGGAATTATAATCACAAACCGCGAAAGATCGCCGACAACCGCCGCTTAATAGAGGTATCCAACTAGATTGCCCCGCAGGGCTACAAAGAACTACAAACCGCGAAATTTGGATATCCAACCAGATTGCCCGCAGGCCTATTGATTATAAAGAACCACAAACCGCGAAATATGGATATCCAACAAATTAAGACCACAAACCGCGAAAGATCGCCAACAACTGCCGCTCAATATTGATATCCAAGTAGATTTCCCCGCAGGGCTATAAAGAACCACAAACCGCGAAATTTGGATATGGAACTATTGCCCCACAGGGCTTCAAAGAACCACAAACCACGAAATATGGATATCCAACAAGCTTAAACTACAAATTAGCTCCCGATAGAGAGCAGGACTTGATGAGGGAAATTAAAACCACAAAACACGAAAGATTACAAAGAACCACAAACCGCGAAAGACTAGATTGCCCGCAGGCCTATCGATTATAAAGTATCACAAACCACGAAATACGGATATCCAACAAGCTTAGACTATAAATTAGCTCCCGATAGAGGGAAATTAAAACCACAAACCACGATATTCAACTATATTAGCTTATATTGCCCCGCTGGGCTACAAAGAGCCACAAACCGCGAAATTTGGATATCCAATTAGATTGCCCGCAGGCCTATGAATTTATAAAGAACCACAAACCGCGAAAGATCAACAACAACTGCCGCTCAATATTGATACCAACTAGATTGCCCCGCAGGTCTATAAAGAGCCACAAACCGCGAAATTTGGATATGCAGCTAGATTGCCCCACAGGGCTACAAAGAACCACAAACCACGAAATATGGATATTCAACAAGCTTAAACTATAAATTAGCTCCCGATAGAGTGCAGGGCTTGATGAAAACCACAAACCACGAAAGATCGCCGATAACCGCCGCTTAATAGGAATATTCAACTAGGTTGCCCCGAAGGGCTACAAAGAACCACAAACCTCGAAATTCGGATAGCCAAGTAGATTGCGCCGCAGGGCTACAAAGAACCACAAACATTAAAACACGATTATCTGGGGCATTTAGACGCTTCCGTAGTATATAGGCTTAAATATATGCGCATTACCAGTTCCGACATGAAGTAGGCCTAAATCGGATTTACTCTATGTGTGTCTCTCTGGCATTGTCAACATTGGGTGTGTGTTGTTCATATTTACATTTTCTTTACATATTTACGTAGCCTTGAATAATTAAAGTATATTAAAATGTTTATTGATCATTGTGTACGCCTCTGAACATTACAGTCACGCGTGACGAGCAAGTTTTAAAAATAAACGACTGATAAAGTTTTGTTTAATTATTTATTGTCATGAATCAAGAATAGCAACTTCAAACATCCATTTTTCGTTTTATGGTGCACTTCGTAACCTGATGTTTTCCAAGCTTGGAGCTGCTTGGCCACCTTCATAAAAAGAAAAGAAATCTACCAAAAAACGTTGACAACGTAAAGAAATCAGCAAGTTTAAAAAACCCACCTCGGCTCACTTTTTGAAACTTGGTCCCATTTGTAAAAGTTACTGATTTAAACTTTATCATATTTATATAAATTTAAAACATTTCCAGAAGTGTTAGGTATCTTTAATTTGCAGATGCGATATTAATTTGTAAGCTTTCTGGAACGACCTGAAAAGGTTATTATCTTGTTCTTGCATGGTAAGCCAATATCCTATTGTGTTTTGTTTTATAATAATCATGATTAACATGATTAATGATTGAATTAAACGAATAACAAGTAGGCTTGTAATCTTGTTGGAAACGCTGTATTCTGTTGAAATAAAATAAAAACACTGATTTGCTGTTGGTATTCAAAATGGGACCAAGTTTCAAAAAGTGAGCCGAGGTGGGTTTTTTAAACTTGCTGATTTCTTTACGTTGTCAACGTTTTTTGGTAGATTTAATTTACGTGTGAAAACAGCTGGGCTGTAGTCGTTGTCCATCTTCAACGTCACGCGTAAGGCACTTCTCATGGGAAGGTGTTATTATATAATTTACCTTATCAAGTGAATTCAGTTTGAATCCCGAAGCTGCACCTCTCTTACTGCTATTCATGTAGTTACCGAAAGCCAAGATGATCTATAAGAGAAAAGGAAATTACATGTTTATAAGCCATAGGCCCAGATCAATAACCTTGTAAAGATTTTGACAGTGATTTCACTAACAGTTTTTGTAGTATGGGCTTCAGATTTATAAAAATAGTAGATCCAAGCAACAACAACAATAGGATGCTTGTAATTTACCTTCTTTCAAAACTGTTGCTCAATAGTATATTCATTACTTTTAAATCAAGTGGATTCGGTTATTTGTTTAGCTATTTACAAGATTACCTCGAATATCTTCTTGATCTTCTTGTTCTTAATAAGTGCGTCAGAAGCCTTCAAAACTGACTCGATATCCTATAAAATAGAATGGGTACAAATTAATGGTTACATATTATATTGCGACAAAATAAAAGTACAAATAGCTTGCAGTTTGTTAGACTTTTTGATCAGGAAATCTACAACAAATTGTTAAATAAAATACATCAATACTTACTGGTATAAGTGCTTCGACTAATTCATCATAGATGCCCATGAATGCCATCAGACGCAGTTTGGATTCATATCTGTCTACCCGAGCCATCTGTTGGGATAAACAAACGTTCAAATTATTAAACACAGAATTTTTGAGAATGTTTGTTGGGATAAACAAAAAAAAATCAAAATATAAATCGTATAAATAATGGTAAAACTGTTCTTTACCTTCAAGCATGCGAAAAAGTTTCGGAGAACGATTTTTCTTTAGTTACTTTTTAAGGATTGTTTTATTGAGGGTGGAAGAATTTTTTTAATATAGTATGCCTATTCGATCATAGTCCTTTATTGAGACCTAATTTAAGACCAAAAACCTTTATTAATACCTATTTGGCTGGGGGATGACATATACAATTATAAGACGTTTGCCAGTTTTGAGGTAGGCCCTAAATGTGAAATTAATTTTAATTGGAAACCAGAACAAAATCAGGTTTACAAGTAGAATAAACTCTCTTCAGTTGTCTATGAGCTATACCTGAAACATCATACGTTCTGCCTCGCCTAGTTTGTCGTATTGGTCTGTGTGTTGGGCAAGTCCTTTAAGCTGAAATAAAGGTGAAAAGAACAGAAATGTCATAACAAAAACACATAAATGTATAAAATCTGTAGAATTGAACAAAACATAGAAATATATATAGGAATGTGTTATTTAGGTTGAAATAACTTCATGTGCATTAACATTGTTGGATTTGTTCCTACGATGACCTTGAGACAACATGTCAAAATATATTATACGGATATATCACAAAGTTTAAAGAAAATATTGATTAAAGGAGGATTTCGTGATCCTCTTGTGATTATATTTTTCAGTAGATATCCACAAAAAAACCTTACTCCCAAAATTTCGGTTGATTCTGATTTTGCGTTTGCGAGTTATGCATTATGTGTATTACACTGCTCCATATGCCACTGTTGTAATTTCGTTCTGGTATACCAAAACGAAATTCAAATTTGACGATATTTTTGCTAAACAAATTGTGACGTGTCATGTCAAAAGGAGACACTTTTGGGCAGGTTATGAATTTTGAGATTTTTACATATCTTAAATATAGAGATATTTTGCTCCACAACGCCGTTTTCCCCATGAAATCAGACATTCCTAAGGGAGGATATTGAGTTCGGAAGTTATGGTATTGTAAAATTGGAAATTGAGATATCGGCCTTTAAAAATATTATTGACAATGTTAAGAGTAGAAATTAACTTGAAAAATGTCTCAAAAACTACATGATGCCAGTTATATTTCGGTCTGAAACTATCGGCCAATATTTTTAACATTAATAACATCACAAATTCGCAACAAACCCAAATTGTGAAAAAATCACTCCAGGCAGATTTTTGGTAATTTCTCCATTTATGATCCTGCCCAAAAGTGTCTCCTTTTGACATGACACGTCACAATTAATCTGCAAGAAATTTTTGGTACATGAACATTATGTAGTCAGAGCTTTCCAGTGGCATAAAAATCTCAACTCTTTTGGAGAGAAGTGGGGGGATATGGCTGTGGATCATGAAATGACCTTTTAAGTCAACATTTTTAAGGAAATATTTCAATTATATTTTTAACACATTATATATATTATTGTAATTGGTTAATGTATCGTTATTAGTGTCTATACTATAATTTCACATCTTTTATATACCTCTTCTTTCGTTGGCAGGAATTTGAGAAGTAACTCTGCATATTCCCCAGGAACGACGTTGGTATCGCACCTGTTTATTGCTTCCGTAATTTTCTCAATCTCTAGACCTATTCTTCTATGAGCAATGACTGAAATATAAGAAGACCATTTGGATCATTCTTTGTGAAAATATAACATGAGTGACCAAAAATGTTTTAGTGTTACCCAGCAAACACGGTAAAATATTTTTCAAACGTTATAAACGCGCTATGGTTTGGGTCAAAACGTTTAATAACATTTAAATGTCGGGTTATATGCAGGTCATGAAAACATTTATACACACAATGTCACTTCTATAAATGTTGTCAATATGTTATTGTAAAATATTTTTGGCAAACGTTTTGTCAACAATTAATGGCATTATGTTATATAGAATGTTTTACATAAAGAATTCAAAAATGTTTTCTGATTGTTATTTAAAAAACGTTTTATACCCTTGATCCTGACATTTAAACGTTTTCTACAAAACGTTTTGTGTTTGCTGGGTACATACAATTGTTAAATTTTGGCAGCAATATGTACTCAAAAATGATTAGATCGTTTTAAGAGTGATATACAGCCAAGAACCCCTTTTAAGTGTAGTTTTAGCCAGGGCGTTGGGAACAGTTTAGGATACGGATTAAAGCTCAAAATATGCGCAATTAAAGCTGATTTTCTTACCCATATTTTTAGCTCTGTTTTGCTCTATGACATGAATCTCCTCGGCAGCTCTTTCCTGGAAGCGTTTCATTCTTTCGATGGTTTCCGTTGACGATTGTTGCTGTCGTAGCTTAAATGTGTTTTCAAAATCACCCAAATCAAGCTCCTTGTAAATAGTGTCTTCGTTAAGAATCTGAAAATATATACACCCGATTGTGAATTCTTGGTGTTTAAAATTACGACAAAACTTAGCCTGAACTTGAGAAACTAAATGTGTTATTGCCAGTTCCGGATTTAGCTATATTGTATGTTTCATTTGGTTAAACAAGATAATATTCTTTTTAATTAAAAAAAAATAACAATAATAAAATAACTAGTGCCGTATTTTTTCTGGAATAATGAGCCAATACGCTTTAAGGATACAAATATTATATAAATAACACAAATGTTTTTAAAGATATGAATACTTTTGTATATGATACCTTGAAACTTTTAAATCATTGCTATTCTGAGAAATGAAAGTGTTCTGTTTTACACAAGATTGAATATTATATAGAGATTAGTTTAAAAGTTTATTACCCGATTTATAAAATTCTCTTTTTAATGACTACTTTCAAGCATTCGAATGTCCAATTAGTCCCACAATCAAATACCATGAAATTAGGAATTTGAAAACTTGAATTCTTTTATAAGAATGTCATCGTCACTAGCCTGTTTGGCGCCTTGTTCCAGATTTTGTGGGAGTGGGTCTCATTTGTCTTCAAGTATTTAACCGATGTCCGACTAAGTAAAAATTACAAACTTTTTGAAATGACATGTGTGATTTATGTGATTTAATATGTGATTTAATATGTATGTACATTTGTACGGATTGTATATTGGGGTTGGTTGTGGGAGTGTAAGAGATGTGATGTGCGTGCCTGTATCGGTTCATCGCATAATGGCACTTCTATACCCTTTACTGGAAGACCTATACCTTAAAAACAGTATTGCCAGGATGTCGCAGTGGCGTCCAATTCAACATCGGCATTGGTGCTTTAGATACGTGACGTCTTTTATTTCTGGAGCCTACAAAATGAACAAATTATAAATTATTTTATCGTATAATGGCTACAAAGTTAAGGAACTTTCATACCTATACGATCGAATGGAGCAAAGGGTTCTTCTTTTTTTAATACAGGCCCTAAGATTAAGATAAAGTCAAGATGAGTTTCCGTTTGCACCTTATCTTGCAGAGCTACACTGTAGGAATTGCCGACAAATATTTGTTGATAAAAATATCATTATTAGCTCAATTTATGTATTTAAATAAAACATATTGGATCAATATTTGAAATATTTTTACATAAATTGTAACTATAACTGACTGGTACCCGGTAACTATTAGCTGGTACAAGCAACAAAACTAAATCTCTTAAATATGTAAATCATTCCTGTACATAACAGTTTTTCCATTACTTCGACTTAGATAAATCAATTATAACAATTTCTTTGATATATTTTCTTTAATCTTACCTGAACGGTGTGGTAAAGGCGGTGCAGCAGGAACTGGCATAGGTGGTGCTGCGGGGATATTTGCTGCATGGAAGAAAACATTGTCATGGTTTTATCAGAATGTCCAAATTAAAAGTAAAAAGCAGGCAGACTTATTGAATCTGCTTTTTTTCTTGAAATGGACAGGATGAGGATAACAGTAAATAACAGTAGATAACAGTAAATGTTGCACTTTTGGTATTATAAAAATAATAAGTTTAAGACAATCTAATACAAGTTGATCTGTCAAATACTTGGTCTGTCAAAATATACACTACATTATATAATTCAACAAACTAATTAAAAATTAATTTCTGTAAATTGAAAGAATACACTGAACTAAACATATTAATTTGTTACCGTTACTGGATTAGAACCTGGGATATGATTGGGGCAAAAATGTTTGGTCTGCTCCGGAACGCGAAACGCTGCAGGGGGTGGGTGCGGAAGTGGGTGTCCCTTCGCGCGGGAAGCTTTTGTAATGCATACATTTTTACATGAATTCTACCTTACATTTTGAATTATACCTAAAATTATGAATATCACCTTAAAATTATGAATGTTATCCTAAACTTTTGAATTTTAGCATAAAATTATGAATTTTACCTCAGATTATTGGGAGGCCCTAGGTACTTGGGCCCCTCACCAAAATTATTGAAGGGCCGGGTCCCCAGGCCCCCGGTTCCGGAGCCACTGAATTTCATCAAAGAATGGATTTTGTTTGTTTTACCTCTAACTTTCCTTTCAGGTGATTTACTCGTGGTGGCAACTGGATGGACTGGTGTTGCCGGCGTATCGTAGACGACACTGGCAGTCTCCGATGACTCGGGGGTGACACTCTCACTTTCACCGATGCTATTCAAATGCTCCACGGAACTTGCGACACTCTCCAAGTCCAAAGGACGCATCACATGGTCAAAAGATCTCACAACCTGCTCAGGTTTCTCTCCTGTTTTGTCTTGGTAGTTTTTCTAGTTTCGAATTAGAAATGTTAGTATATAAAATATCAAAAGGATTCTTGACTTGATTTTGAAGGCCTACTTTAATTATACACAAATATTAACATTTAGGCCTACTGAAAAATTTGGGAGAAATAAATGATGCAAGAATATGTCAAGGTGCATTTGGCCTTTATTATGTCATTTATTCCGACATTAGTATCATGCATGTATGATTATATTGATTATATCATTCGTTATTATTTTTTAAATTTCATTTCCTTCTTAATAATTAAAAACACAAGAACATTATGATCTAAATAAATAAATTTATGTTGTGAACTATAGTGTGTGAAATATAATTAATCAATGTTGGTCTGAACATTAAACAATAACCATGTAATTGTTTGCCTTGATTAAAAACAAATGAAGATGTAGGGCTATTCATTTTGTTTGTTTTCACAAAGTTACATGTCAACTGTCTCCATTGACAGCCTCATTAATTTTGTTATATCATTATTTATTATAAGTCCCAAGGACTAAACTATTTTTTATCAAACATTTCATACTTATCTATTATTTTAGTATTACGCACTTACAAATCATAAAACGGTATTCATGCTTGATAAGGCATCCAAGCTGTTACAATATGGTTACAGAGATGATTGGGTCACAGTGCCAATTTAGTTTGTGATTAAAATTAAAATTATGCCTACAGAATCGATCGTATTTTGTTTTGAAACCAGCAACTTCTTTCATGTCATTATCCAATTGTCTTTAACTCATAGCAAATAAAGGCTATGTCAACCCAAAATTGCTTTGCGTGTAAAATGCAGGGTGTATCAAAATGATTGGTAGGCCTACCCATCAATATCCAGTATGGAGTGGACAAAACTGCCCCATCAAAATGCAATAAAGCATCCACCGAATTTGTAGATTTATGTAATAAAAGGCCATTAAACTATACATAGTAGTAATTGCAAGATTACCTAATGCGTGCTAGCCATGCGCTTCAATGGAAAAAGTTCAAGTTTTGAAACATTTTCTCAAAATATCAAGAGCTATCTTAAGAACTACTGAATCAATACCAAGCTTGTTTGTACTCATTTTAATGCATTTTTCATGCTGATTCCTAATATTGTCATGAAAATTAACATTTCTGAAATTTTTGAATTAAACAAAAATTTAAACTTGTCGTCTGCAGTCGACACCCGCATGAAGAGAGTTAATTTGGTAGAAGCAGCCGTTTCCATCGGACAACAAAGCTAATGCCATGGGTACCAATCATTTTGATACACCCTGTACATGAATGTTCAAAGAATTCTGTCGTTAAAATCTGTATAAATTTTAACGTCAGCTTACTTTGTCGCATTTTGGTTCTAATATCGTTCATACTTACAGTGAGGTTTTCTACAGTGTCCTGCAATTCAACGATTCTCTCCCGATATTCATCAGCCTTTTTAGTTCCCTGTTAAGTAAAATCGATATAAAGTTGTTTTATATGGGATGAATCTAAACTAAAGTGACTTTCAAATATATTTCAAACTTGTCATGTATTCTCAGCAAGTCGGCGTCAACAATTAGTTTGACTATAATTGTGTTGCCAACAAAATAGCTTTATAATAATTACAATAATGATGATAATAATAATAATATAAAATTAAACTTGTAAACAATTTTGGCAATAGCGTTATTACAGGAGCATTTCGTGATTCTTATAGCATACTATTTTCTATGTAAGTTTCAGTACCGTAGATATCAACGAAATAAGCTTATTCCAAAATAAGTGGGTAATGGTGAATCCAACGGACGAGGACACAAAACACATCAAGGATCAATAAATGATACAAGAGGATACCTTGAATATAAACAACAGAAAGGAAAACGAGCAAGGTACACCAACTTGATGTGGGGAAACAAGTAAAATACAGACTAGACAATATGCAGGGGGGGCAAAACCAGCAAATGTAGGCATAGGAAGTAAGCAAAGTTCGATAGCCAAAATTACCAGTTCCAAGGCTCACAAAAGTGCTAAACCTGCAAAAACAACAAGGAGCAATGGTATTACAAAACTGCACTAGAACAAGTGATGAAAATCACTGTGCATATAAACAGACACGCTAAACCAAACATCCAGAGTATAGGCACAAAATAAGCAAAGTTCGATGGCCAAAAATTGCCAATTCCAGAGCCCACAAAAGTGTCAGGAAAACAGTACACTGGAAGTGATGAAAATCACTGTGTACATAGCAGTCAAACACTAAACAGACAAAAAACAACCCTCTTCTGAAGCGTCTCGGGAGAGGAGCAGATACGATTCAACCGGAAAGCCAAGCTGTAAGGAAGACTTGACTTAGTATGCTTGGGATGACAGGAAGTCCAGTGAAGAAACTGGTGTGAGTCAGTGGGTTTAGAGTACAGGTCTGTATGGAGAGTATCATCTCTGATGGATACCAGTACATCCAAGAAGGGTATTTCCTTGATAGAGGATTCAGAGGTAAACTTAATTGTTGGATGGAAAGAATTGCACAAGGTTACAAAGTGCTGAAGTGCTGGTTGTTTTTTTGTCTGTTTAGTGTTTGACTGCTATGTACACAGTGATTTTCATCACTTCCAGTGTACTGTTTTCCTGACACTTTTGTGGGCTTTGGAATTGGCAATTTTTGGCCATCGAACTTTGCTTATTTTGTGCCTACTCTGGATGTTTGGTTTAGCGTGTCTGTTTATATGCACAGTGATTTTCATCACTTGTTCTAGTGCAGTTTTGTATTACCATTGATCCTTGTTGTTTTTGCAGGTTTAGCACTTTTGTGAGCCTTGGAACTGGTAATTTTTGGCTATCGAACTTTGCTTACTTCCTATGCCTACATTTGCTGGTTTTGCCCCCCTCTGCATATTGTCTAGTCTGTATTTTACTTGTTTCCCCACATCAAGTTGGTGTACCTTGCTCGTTTTCCTTTTTCTTATTCCAAAATGTCAGATGGTTCCGATTTTGCACTGATTTTGCTAGTATTGCATGATTATGGGCTTTTGTTGTAATAACAATAGATTTTTTTGCACGCAAATATTATGTAGTCAGAGGTTTCCGATGGTATTACAATCCTAACTTTTTTATTTTATAGAAAAGTGGGAGGATGAAGTTGTGGATCACAAAAACTGATTGACAGAACTATATTGATGCCGACTTGCTAACAATTGTCTGAAACTGAACAAATTCTCTCGTTTCAAAAATGGAATACACTATTCTTTTGGTTGGTTTTCAAAATGCAAATAAAATTACGACAAACACAGAGTACACAAATTAACATACAAGATCTGTATCCATTAAAATACTCAGAAACTTACATCGCCTAAGTCTTTTTCAAGCAAAATCTTTTTATCTTCGACTTCCTGCGAAAATAAAACAAAAGCATTGGTGACGATGTTTCATAAGGTTGCCAATTACTGTATTACATATAGGATTTATTAAGAACCAATTTTATATAATTAGGCTGTATACGTGTAATTTTGAAAATCATTTATGTCTTTAACAGAGCAAATGCAGAAAGCAAGCGATCATGTTCATGTACAGATAAAACGTAATCTCTTACCCGCAATTTGTCTTGTTGTATGTCAACCTGTAAAACAAAGTATTAAGATGTTTAGTATTCTGGTATAAAAAAGAACATACACATGTGCAATTGCAATTTGATTTCTAATTTTGAAACCTTTCGTCGTTGTTTTTAGTGAAGAAAAATCTTTAAACATCATAAAAAGAATAGGTTGGATTCTATATAGATACGGTACACAATTTATGACTGTTTCAAAGACAAAAGATGGTCGGTGAAGAGTTGGACTCCTAGAATTTGGTTCCTGAAGCAAGTTACCAATAACAGTCAACATGGTCAAATTGAGAAAGCTGGACTTGTTTTAATACCTTATACTCATGCAGTCGTGTAATATTACTAACATCTATGGAAATAAAATTATGATCCATTCATTGAGATAGTCAATGCCAAAAACTTGCTTACCTCTTGTCTGAGAAGTTGGTTTCTGTCCTTAATCGATACGAGATCATCTTGCAATGCTTGAATACTAATATATCGATTATGCCATGTGTCCAATTCTGTCTTCACCGTCGGAGGCAAGTTAACACCATATGACTGTGATCACAAAATAAATTATACAATTTATTTTAGATATGAAAATGCATCGTAATTTGATGGTGTTAACTAAAAATGAATAACAGAACCAGAAGGCACGTATACATCTCATCTCATATTTATAAAAAATCTCAAATTCTGTATTTCAAATTCTGCATTATCTCATATATCTTAAGGGATCTGGAATGAGCGTTTTGAGCGTTTCGACAGTATTTTTTTAGTGGGACATGAGAGCATCAGACATATCGAATTGCATTCTGAATACGAAGAATGTCTTTCTGATATCAAATAATTATCATTTTTTGAAATTCACGATATAATACAAATTTTATGACAAATTATTAAAATTTGATATTTTTCACATTTTTGATAACAGTCCTCGAAATAATTTTTTATAAATCTAATGATATATTCTTAAAGTGTATGTAACTGGGAGGAAAAGCCGACGATCAATTGAAAAATTTGACCTTTCATATTGAAGATATGGATTTTAATCTCAAAAAGACCTGATTTTTTTTTTTTTTGGTGTTTTGGGAAAAAAATCCATATCTTCAATACGAAAGGTCAAAATTTTCAATTGATCGTCGGCTTTTCATTCCACCTACATACACTTTAAGAATAAATCATCAGAATTATAAAGTTTACTTCGAGTACTGTTAAAAATCAAAAACATCAATGTTTGATCATTTGCCATAAAATGTGTATTACATTGCGAATTTCAAAAAATCTAAATTATTTGATAGCAGAAGGACATTCTTCGTATTCAGAATGCAATTCGATATGCCTGATGTGCTCTAATGTCCCACAATAAATACTGTCCAAACGTTCATACCCCACCCCTTAAATAGACACAATGAGAGAGAAATCGACACGGACAGCAGGAGAGAAGAAATACGAAAAGGCAAACAAGTTGTCTTCTTGGTTTTCATTAATATCTGTTAATCTAGAAGTGATTACCATATCATTTCTTAATTATAGTAGCTGCTTACCTTTTCTAAGGCTATTGGATCAAATTGTGCCAACTCTAATTCATATTGCAGGTAGACTCGTCTGTTTAGATTGGTGGTTGTACTTAATAAGGCATTCAGGAATTGCAAGATCGTGGTCTGAAAGAGAGTACAATTTGGTATATACGAATGTTTTAAGATATCGGTCTATATAATTAAAGACATGCAGTATAAAGGTAGGAAACAAGTATACGTATGTATATATATGTAGGACATATAATACTTTCATTTTTGGCAAATGAGGCTGTCGAACTCGGATGGTAACTGATGAACACGACTGAGCATGACGCTGTGATATAGGCCTACCGTAAAAATTCGTATATAAGCATAGTTGTTTCGACAAGAACACATTTATTTACGATAGTTTGTTAAACATTTTAATTTTTAATTTTAATTTCCATATTAAGTAATTAAAAGAAAACAAATGAAACAAACTACCGCAAAAATTCGTTTTTGTCGAAGCAACTCGTTAATAGGCACATGTGCTTATAAACGAATTTTTACGGTATAGCCAGTAACATTTGCAATATTTTATGTAATAATCATGAGTTAGGCCTATTAATATCACTGGACATATAATTATGCTTATTGAAATGGTAGACTGGAACAGTTAGGTAAAATCTTTTGTTCAAATAGATATCTGATTATTCCTATATATTGACCATGCAGAACCACATTGAAATATAGCATTTGCTTACCACAAGTTCGAATCTTCCTCTTTCCACAGTCAGCATTTGTGACAGGGCATGGAATCGAACCTTCTCCTTGATTTTGACCTTGAGGAAGCTCATGACCTCTAAAACACGATCGTGACCTTCCCATGTTGCACAAGCTAAGGTTAAAACCTGTAAAAAAATATGAATCATAAAAGAGTTATAAATGATGGTATTTAGAAATCAACCTAAAATATAACCCATAATGCAGTGCGCTTTGTACATTAATCTCGTATGGGCTGTAAACCACGTTTTTATTTTGGTATAATAACATTTGACATGTGTTGCATATGCAAAATATGACTTCAGTCTCAAATGGAAGTTTGGGAGTTTTATTCTGTACTATGTGTTGTTACATTTTAATCCTATACACTGAAAAACTGGTGTCTTGACAGACTATTTAAGACACATCTTGG
Organism: Amphiura filiformis; assembly: GCF_039555335.1. Lineage (NCBI taxonomy): Eukaryota > Metazoa > Echinodermata > Ophiuroidea > Amphilepidida > Amphiuridae > Amphiura > Amphiura filiformis. The sequence goes on along the minus strand of NC_092631.1, from coordinate 47,926,214 downwards.
CAATAGTCCCGTCTTCAACTATAGAAAACAAAGAAAATAGAAACAATGAAAACGCATTTTGAGACACAAAGACATGTCCTCCAGCAAGTCATATCTCAAAACTTTCTTCAAAGACACGTCTTACAAACCTGAAGTGTCTTGAATGAAGGGGTGAGTGTGTATGAGTGTCTTACATAGGTGACATTTTAATATTATCTAGCTTGTATAGAGACGTGACTGTGTCTAATTATAGACCAGTGTCTCAAACCTGGTTTCATATGCTGTGTCTTTCTGCAAGACACCGGTTTCACAGTGTAAAGTGTTTCTTCAAAAGCAAGATGAATTGTTTCACTGCGGAGATGGTCAGGATGCCGAAGTAGTCCGAACAGCGAAGTACTATTGATATTGATATCAAACATGTTCTTACCCTTAATGAGTTGAGTCTAGATGGCAGGGCTTTGCTAATTACACAGTATGCTACAGTTTCAAGAACCTCTGGCTTTCTTAGAAGTTCTGTTAATCCTTCCTGTAATAAACGGTAATATTATAATTCAAGTATTATATATATTATAAAATGAAGTTACAGGGCCATAAATAACATAGAATAGTAAAACCTAATTATTATACCATAATCTTTTTAAGATACGGTAGTAATTTTTGGTAAAAATGTTATCCGGTAAATTGTTTGATATGCATCCTTTAAGGTGGTACTACACCCCTTGATAAATTTGTGACTATTTTTGCATTTTTCTCAAAAAATAATAACACACTGGTAACAACAATTATGTATATGCGACGTGTCATGTCAAAAGCAGACACTTTTGGGCAGGTTATCAATTTTGAGGTTTTTACATATCTTACATATAGAGATATTTTGCTCCACAACGCCATTTTCCCCAATGAAATCGGACATTCCTAAGCGAAGATATCAAGTTCGAAAGTTATGGTATTATAAAATTGGAAATATTGAGATATCGGCCTTTTAAATTATTATTGACAATGCTGAGAGCAGGAGTTACCTTGAAAAATGTCTCAAATAATAGAAGATGCCAGTTATATTCCGGTCTGAAACTATCAGACAATATTTTTAACATTAATAACATCACAAATTCGTAATAAACTCAAATTGTGAAAAAATCACCCCGGGCAGATTTTTGGCTATTTTTCCATTTACGATCCTGCCCAAAAGTGTCTGCTTTTGACATGACACGTCACATATTATAGGGGCAAGTAATCCAGTTACTACACTGGAATTTCAGTGACTCAAGAAAAGCGGTACGTTATTTATGATAAGAAAAGAGGTACCGCTAGAATATAGGCCCTACCTCATTTCTTAACATATAATTTATAATGAACCACTTGTTTTGAATCACTGAAATTTCAGTGAAGTAATTGGATTCCTTGCCCCTATAATACTGTGATACATAACTTTTGTTACCAGTGTGTCGGCCTACTTATTTTTTGAGAAAAATGCAAAATTAGTCACAAAATTTATCAGGGGTGTAGTACCACCTTAATGTAATGAACTATATAATACGACCATTTTGCAGGGAAGAACCGCGGTTCTTCCCAATGCAAAGATATAGAAGCGACGTTGCAATAGTAGGCCTATGTAAGAAGCTGAAATCCGTCTCTTACACTCGGAAGATTCTAGCTTGTTTCTAGTTGTTTTTGCCCTGGTTTCTGGTTATTTAAACCCTAACCCTAAACCCTAACCCTAAACTCTAACCCTAAACCCTAATTCTAAGCCCTAACCCTAAATCCATATTCAAAAGCGTGCAAAAAATGAACCGCTGTTCTTCTTTGCATTTTGACGAATCATTTGTCATGGGCATGAATGGGCAATTATCTGGATTTTGTAATGTGATAATAGTAAAAAAATAAAGTTTACCTCAGTATCGGCAATATTTCGAAGACAATAAAGGCAATCTGACTCGTCGACCTGAAAAAGACAACAATAACATACTTTGAGTCATCATATAATTAAAAGCAGAACGCTTATTTAGTAGTTTTCAATCACATGTTCGTTTGGAACTATTATTCTGATAACTTTATATATGGCTTAAAGATATTAAATAATATATATATTTTATATTATTTGTAAACGTTTTGCATAATACCATCAAGATTCGCCTAATGGCGCACATGGGCTCCATTGCCTTAGGGTAATTTTCACGTACACATGAAGAATTCCCTCTTCTGAAAATCCCAAGAAAATTGGGCCTATATTTGCTGGTGAGAATTTTACGGGAGTACACTTCATAGTTTCTGCCTAAAATTCCGGTTATGTCAAGGGAATCATATGCGCCATTAGGCGAATCTTTACGGTATGTCCTTACGAGTTCTCTTTTAACGGTCAAGTAGTGCGATTTGCTCTGTTCTTTTCTCTGCAGTGTATCAACTTTATTCGGGTCCGTTGCCAACAGCTTCGTTCTTTCGATAATATGATTTTGTGTATCACGAATAAATCGCATCAATACATCGACGCCTTCCTTTGATCCGGAGATGAAATCTTTGATGAAGCTGTATGGTTGAAAAGAACAATGAAATTTATGATAAAAATATCGGAATTATTAATAGTTGTTACATACATATTTTAATGTCAACATGCAAGTAAATCTGTGTTGTATATGTAATCTGCATCATTGAGTGTTGTCTTTTCTCTCCCTTTCGCCTAGACTATGCCATAGTCGAATTTTGATTTAAATAAAAATATGTTATTATTAATCATGATGAACGCATCCTGTTGGAATTCAAAATTATACTGATGCGTATTATAATTAATAGTAAAATGGTCATAAAGAGTTTATATAATTAGTGACAGTAAAAGTAAGTATACTTATGTTATTGAATGCTATTAATTATCTGCATAATGGCTCACTTTAATACTGAACAATTCTGATTTTGGAATCTACCAGTTTATTCGCGAAAGCCCGAGTAAAAAATCCACTTGGGAAGCTAACAAACAGAGGGAGTACGGTGACTGAAAAGATCAGATGTGAAAATCTATCAATTGCACACAAATTAATACAAATTGAGTTGTATGCTTAAATGTAATAGCCAGAGTATGCAAAATGGGCAAGTGGACTACGGAGAAGTCTACCTTTCGCCCATGATAAACAACTTGCACGCCCCCATACACGTAATACATGAGTACATGTTTTTCTTATTTTTCAAAAACTCTTACTTGACTCCCAACCTAAACATTCTAATTACAGTCAAATTTGACAAGCGAAACTATTCACATTAGGAAACCAATTTGGAGAAAACCTTCTGTTAATAAAATACTCTGCTGAGCCACCAGCCTGGGTGGCTCACGCTCCAGTAATTTCAGATGATTGAGCTCAGTCTTCCAATTCATGAAAACAAATAGATAATTAGCTTATCGGATTAAAAGCTTAGAGGGAAGGTCTTGCTGCTCAGCGAGTGTTTGTAATTATCAGAAGGTTTTCTCCAAATTCATTCTCTAATGAGGTGGCAGATTTCTCATCAAAATGCCTTGACATTTAAAACGACGATCTTGTTACTTACTAGATTATTGTCAAAAATGACCCAAATTTGAGTAGCTGTCTTGTCAAAAGGGAACTTAACAGAATCTTGTCAAAATGCAATGGATAATATTGTCAAATAATGAGTTGGAGATCTTGTCATCAAAACGATATATAGTTATTTGTTATGATAAAACGGAAACTATTCATTTTGATAAGATTGTCGGTTCGAAGTGATAATGAACCTAATTAAAATGAACAGTATATCTCATCAAAACGATATATAGTTACTTATTGTAAACAGAAACTATTCATTTTGATAAGATTGCCGGTTCAAAGTGAGTTTATCTTATCCCCGGGATCTCATCAAAACGAATAGTTACGGGATCAGAAATAAATAGGCCTAAGTATATGGATTCTGTTCAAAAAATGAATAGTACGAAATTAGAGTGTACACTCCATCATGCAGTATTTACCCAGCAAACACAAAAACGTTTTTAAAACGTTTGAAATAAGTTATATTTTGGGTTTAGGTTTAGGTAAAAACGTTTTTTTAAATAACATTAAAATGTCGGTTTATATAAAGGTCATGAAATCGTTTAAAACGTTTTGTATGAAAACACACTACAACAATATTTTTAAAATGTTTTCGAAATGTCATTGTAAACTATTTTTGCAAACATATTTGGCCGACTATTTTGTCAACACTTAAATAATATTATGTTAAAATATTTGCACCCAGCAAACACAGGAATGTTCTTAAAATGTTTTTTACAAAACGTTTTAATAACATTTAAATGTCGGGTTATATAAAGGTCGTGAAAACATTTTAAAAACGTTATTGTAAATATTTTGGTCATACATTTTTGCCAAATATTTTTCAACCCCAAAATAACATTCTGTTTAGAATGATTTGTACCAAGTTTTCAAAAATGTTTTTGGAATGTTATTAAAACGTTTTTATACCCTTTATATAACCCGACATTTAAATGTTTTCTGTAAAACATTTGTGTTTGCTGTGCAGTAAATTACCAACAAATGTTATTTAATGTTATGAAAACGTTTTATACCATTAATGTACCCTTTATATAACCCGACATTTAAACATTTTCTGACAACCTTTTATAACATTTTGCGAATGATGTCGAAAACGTTTTGTGTTTGCTGGGTATTTACCTACATGTGTCATTTTCATACTTACTCTATATTATAGGGATTTGTGTCTTCTTTCAGATCTTCTAAAACTTGTCTTATAGGAACGAGGTCCTTGATTAACTTTTTCTTTGGTGTTTTCTTAAGTGTGTTGATGGTTGGGTTCATGTGCGCCCTCAACTGTCGGATGTAGAAAATAGGGTCGTGCAGCGTCGTTATCGTCGGCTAAAAGAAAATAACACGATACTAGCGTTAGTCAGGAAAAGAATAGTTTGCATTATCTGCACTATCTGCAATATGAAGTTCAAAAGACAGATAGTAATTAAAAACAAAGGCCATTGAATCCTACCTTTTAACTCTTTGCTATGTATCATACTAAACAGACGTACAATCACAGGGGAAAAAGTTATTTGTGATAAACTGATATAATAGGCCATTATCTAATCTAATGTGATACATGACAACCAAAAAGCGTTTTAGTATGCCGGATGTGAAACCTTAGGGGTGGTACCCCCGGATAAAATCAGCGACGAAGAGCAAGACATTTGGCATGCCAAAAGAGCCGGGCAAGAAAAGTTTTTGGCAGGTCTTGGGAGCGAGAATTTTTGACACATCAAATATACGGTGTATGATTGTAATTTTATGCATTGAAAAGACTATGACAATTGATTGAATAGGGAACCTTTCCTGCTCACACATATTTATTTTTTTGAAATTGCTGCTATCTAACATTTGGCATATTTGTTTTGGTGTTTTTTTGTTTGTTTTTTTGTGTTTTGGTGGGTTTTTTTTGGTGTTTGGTGTTTGGTTTGGTTTTGTTTTTTTGCCTTTTTTCACATCAAGAAATGGCAAGTAATTTTTGACATGCCGTTCGTAAATTTACCCCGATGTGTGCACATAATTATTGAAGAGTATATCGCTTGCTAATCACTGTGCTTGCGAATGTACATACATAATTATGTATGACCATGACAGCATGCATATGTTTTGATTTGTATACTAGTAACAAGGATGGGAAACCTATCTATTTCTATACAAAAATCAGTCAAATAATATTTGGTTATATTTACAGTACCTTTTCCATGTCATTGTGTGCTTTGTTTAATAGCCGTCCGACCGTGATCCCATCTTATTGTATGTGGAGTCGGTTGATTAGGCACAACTATGCTCAAGTACAAAAAATTAAATTAAAGGAGTATTTCGTGATCCTAGCATCCTCTATTTATGTCATTTTTCATTAGATATCCACGAAAAATCCTATTCCCAAAATTTCAGTTGATTCCGATTTTGCGTTCGCGAGTTATGCATGATTATGTGTATTACACTGCTCCATAGACAATGCGTTGTAATTTTGTTCTGGTGCACCAGAACGAAATTCAAATTTCACGATATCTTTGCTAAACGAATTAATCTGCAGGAAATATTTCGTACATAAACATTATGTAGCCAGAGGTTTCCAGTGATATAAGAATCTCAACTTTTTTTGAGAAAAGTGGGGGGATGAGGCTGTGGATAACGAAATGCCCTTTTAAAGGATTTCTTTTCCTTATATTCTATAATATTTTTATTATGATATTTTATGTGGGTCATAATTTGGATGATTTTTCCAATACAGACATATTAATAGACCTATAATTTTCATGTACTTATCTTTTTTCATTAATTACGTTATATAAATTTGTTAAAAGGAGTCAAATTTCACGCACTCTCTATGTCGCCGGACAAAAAGTTATAGTTAAGGCTCGATGCATACCTCTAGTCTTGAAGGGCATATCTATAGTTTAACTCCATTCGAAGAGTATAATTATTACATTACAAGTTGACACTCGTTCAATTTTTTATGCGTTTTTCTCCTGGAAAAAAAGAGAAATTTCCCCCGTTCGAAGCGAAATTAATTTCAAGGTATCGTAGCGGGCTGAATGACGTAAGTAAATGAAGCGGATACTATAGGGGAGAGTGGGGTAATCCCGAACACCTTTTCATTTAAGCCTATTACTACACATTAAAACAAGATAGAGCAAACCATACCAATGTCAAGAGTGGGATTACCCGCCGTTCCCCTATGTTCACGACACATGAGCCTTGAGCTCTTTTCATGTTCATTCATGTATAAATGCGCGACCTTCAATGGTCAACAAAAGGTTAGCTACTGGCCCATTGAAATTTTTTATTTGCATAATAAATACAATATTGATCACGCTCAAATTCTAAGCTCAAAATATTTTTTTTATTTTTTAGTCCAAATATTTCTCATGATGTTCATATACATATGAATTGTAATATCACAATTTACTAATAAATAATAAAGAAGCGGCTGATTTTATCCATATGTTTAAAAACCATTAAATTTGTAATACTTGATTCAGAGTTTTTTCTGAGAACAACAACAGTATACGTTCTGTGCATTGAGAGTGTTACAGTCCATTCTCTCAAAGCGGGCACATTTCATTTCATGACGTCAAACTTTTTTCTAGGTCAAATCTGTCTCGTTCGAAGGAACTCGCCGCTTAGGCTGCGTTCACATAGAAGTATACTATTCGGGTATACGGTGCACGTTTTGCAGGTGCACGCGTGTAGCTTAAATCGAGCAAGACAATTTCATAGTACCGGGTCACATAAGGCTACGATCACATAGAAGTATACTATTCGGGTATACGGTGTATACTCCTATATGAACTCAGTCTGATCGAATGAGCGTATTTCGTATAGCGAATACCGTATACCGTATACTTCTATGTGAACTCAGCCTTAGGGCCATATACTTCAAATATTCGTTGTAGAATATTCGTGCAACAAGTATTCGTTATTCAATCTATTTCAATTTAATTTGTATCTTCTAACGAATATTTGTTGACGAAAAATCAATTATATTTCATGCCGAATGTCTCTTGAAAATATATTATCGATTTTACGTCATCAAACATTCGTTAAAAGAAGTAACGAAGACATGTTGCATCAAATTTTCTACGACGATTAAAGGGCATATATATTGCTCGGACAACATCATATCATTGGCAAGCTAATATTATGAGGACAATGAAAATGACTCTTTTTTTTGAGAAAATAAGACGTCTAAAATTGATATTCCGCAAAAAAACCAACTGTAAGGCTGAGTTCACATAGAAGTATACGGTATACGGTATTCGCTATACGAAATACGCTCATTCGATCAGGCTGAGTTCATATAGGAGTATACTATGTGAACTCAGCCTGATCGAATGAGCGTATTTCGTATAGCGGCGGCGAGTCTAGGCATGATAGGTCAGTTTACCAATTTTCTTCGTCTAATCAAATGCTTGTAAGTTTACTTCTTGAGGTCACATTGCATTCAATGAGGTGTCATAATGTGCAGAATTAGATAGTGCATCTATTTAAAAAATGAATTTACCCACATATGGTTTAGTTTTAAAATTAGGACGGTATACGCTGCACTAAAATCGAACATGCACGATTCCCACTTATTCCCACTATACTACTTATACGCAGGTATACGGTTTTTCGAATAGTGCCCTCTTATGTGACCCGGTACTATGAAATTGCCTTGCTCGATTTGAGCTATACGCGTGCACCTGCAAAACGTGCACCGTATACCCGAATAGTATATTTCTATGTGATCGCAGCCTTAGGCTGCGATCACATAGAAGCATACTATTCGGGTATACGGTGCACGTTTTGCAGGTGCACGCGTATAGCTTGAATCGAGCAAGGTAATTTCATAGTACCGGGTCACATAAGAGGGAAGACTAATTGCTATACGAAATACGCTCGTTCGATCAGGCTGAGTTTACTATAGTATACTCTTATGTGAACCCAGCCTGATCGAATGAGCGTATCGTATAGCGAATAGCGAATACCGTATACCGTATACTTCTATGTGATCGCAGCCTTAAGGGATCTGGGATGAGCGTTTTGAGCGTTTCGACAGTATTTTTTGTGGGACATGAGAGCACATCAGACATATAATCGAATTGCATTCTGAATACGAATTATCTCTTTCTGATATCAAATAATTTTTATTTTTTGAAATTCACGATATAATATACAACTTTTATGACAAATTATTAAAATGTGATATTTTTCCCATTTTCGATATATAACAGTCCTCGAAGTAAATTTTATAAATCTAATGATATATTCTTAAAGTGTATGTAGCTGGGAGGAAAAGCCGACGATCAATTGAAAATTTTGACCTTTCATATTGAAGATATGGATTTTTCCCAAAAAACCTAATTTTTTTGGTGTTACGAATCTTTTGCAAATACACGTCTGGATTAACTGTTAATTCAGTATAGATGAATTTCACACATTCCTACACCTCAATGGCAGCCATAGCTGGGTCCCCGTCGGCTCCATCTCACCTAAAATGTGAAATGATGCGACCTTGGAGGCATTCTATCACCCGTGTTACATGTAGACAAAAGAATGATGACAGTTCACAACACAAAAGAATCTAACATCGAATTTTAAGCGGCTTTAATCTGGTGCTGGGGACCCAATAATAGCCGACAAATCCTGACCATGACTTGGCTCGTTGGATTCGTCTATATAACCTCTTCTGACCTGCATCACATGTTATACGACTGTACTCATGCGTGTATATAGCGCACAAAAAAGTATCCGAACACTTTAAAAATCATCTAAATTACAAAATAAGCTACTAATAGATAGACCCAATTGGGCAGTCACAACACCAGGCTGGTGCTGTGGGGACCCAATAATGGCCGACCAAATCCTGACCATGACTTGGCTCGTTGGATTCGTCTATATAACCTCTTCGACCTGCATCACGTATTATACGACTGTACTCATGCGTGTATATAGCGCACAAAAAGTATCCGAACACTTTAAAAAATCTACATCTAAATTACAAAATAAGCTACTAATAGATTGATGAAATTCCGTTTTTTTTGTTCTCTTAAGGGATGGGGTATGAACGTATTTATTGTGGGACATTAGAGCACATCAGACATATCGAATTGCATTCTGAATACGAAGAATGTCCTTCTGATATCAAATAATTTTGATTTTTTGAAATTGCAATGTAATACACATTTATGGCAAATGATTAAAATTTAACATTTTTGATATTTAACAGTACTCGAAGTAAACTTTATAAATCTGATGATTTATACTTAAGTATAATTTTCATCAACAAAGTAGTGTATATCATCAGTTGATTCCATGTATCCGAACACTTTTAAGTGTTCGGAGTTTTTTTGTTTTAAAAAACAAAGTAGTCAATTGACGGAGAAATTTGTTCTGCGTATTTTGATACCTCATTTGGCATAACACGACCTTATGAGCAATTTGAATAATAAAGAGAGCTTTTCAAAAATGACAAAGTTTACATTTACTTTTCCGTCAAGCAAGCAGATATTGAACACGGTGGAGTGATCTCTAATCTGTCAAGCTGGATTGAACCCGTAACAATAGGCAGCAGAAATCGCCTTAATGAGGAAATAAATTTGTCACTTTTGAAATTCTACCTTTTGTCATACAAATGCGTGTAGCTTAGTGCAATTAAGTCGCATCGTGCCAAATGAGGTATCAAAGTACGCAAAACAAAATTTTCCATCTATCTATTAATAGTTTATTTTGTAATTTAGATGTAGATTTTTTTAGTGTTCGGATACTTTTTGTGCGCTATATACATGCATGAGTACAGTCGTATAATACGTGATGCAGGTCGAAGAGGTTATATAGACGAATCCAACGAGCCAAGTCATGGTCAGGATTTGGTCGGCCATTATTGGGTCCCCACAGCACCAACCTGGTGTTGTGACTGCCCAATTGGGTGGATTAAAGCGGATTCTTTTGTGTTGTAAACTGTCATCATTCTTTTGTCTACATGTAACACGGGTGATAGAATGCAGTTTAAAATGCCCTCCAAGGCCGCATCATTTCACATTTTAGGTGAGATGGAGCCGACGGGGACCCAGCTATGGCTGCCATTGAGGTGTAGGAATGCGTGAAATTGGATTATTCGTCTATACCTTGAATTAACAGTTAATCCAGACGTGTATTTGCAAAAGATTCTCAATCTTATTTAAAAAGTAGTAGAAAGGAAGAAAAAGGACTTTAGTATTGGACCTTATTAATTTGACGTCACCTACGATTCCTATTAAATTCGATTTCTCTGCAAGGTCAAACTTCTCTTAGCAAAGCAGGTGATACCCTCCCCTGGTTTTGGTTAAAAAGGAAACAAAGATGTAATAATCCGTGAAACAAACATGGGATGACTTATTGCGAGAAGCAAGACACTTCTCTTCCAAACACAAAATAACCAAGTACCTCTTCTACAACCCCTTCGGACATCTACAAACAATCGAAAAGCATATAGTACTTTATATCGAATCCTCAAGTACCTCTCTAATACCTTATAACATGGTACTCTTTGAAGAGTCGGAATTTATTTTGTGTTAAATATGCCATTTGGACTAGAATATTCAGATATTGTAAAGCACATACAAAAATGGATGATACGACAAAGCAGCATATAACCCTCGGCTAATCTGCTAATGGAGAGGGGTATTAACTTTTAAAACATACACCCCTTTGCTTTCAGTTCCGTCATGGCGCTCAAAAAAACGCGTACCACCAAATGACTTTTTGTGGGATGTCGCTTTCATTTTAAGGGATGGGGTATGAACGTTTGGACAGTATTTATTGTGGGACATTAGAGCACATCAGACATATCAATTGCATTCTGAATATACGAAGAATGTCCTTCTGATATCAAATAATTTTGATTTTTTTTAAAATTCGCAATGTAATACACATTTTATGGCAAATGATTAAAAATTGATATTTTTGATATTTAACAGTACTCGAAGTAAACTTTATAAACCTGATGATTTATACTTAAAGTGTATGTAGGTGGGATGAAAAGCCGACGATCAATTGAAAATGTTGACCTTTCGTATTGAAGATATGGATTTTTTCCCAAAACACACAAAAAAATTAGGTCTTTTTGGAAAAAAATCCATATCTTCAATATGAAAGGTCAAAATTTTCAATTTCCTCCCAGCTACATACACTTTAAGAATATATCATTAGATTTATAAACTTTACTTCGAGGACTGTTATATATCAAAAATGTCACATTTTAATAATTTGTCATAAAATTGGTATTATATCGTGAATTTCAAAAAATGAAAATTATTTGATATCAGAAAGACATTCTTCGTATTCAGAATGCAATTCGATATGTCTGATGTGCTCTAATGTCCACAATAAATACTGTCCAAACGCTTAAAACGCTCATTCCAGATCCCTTAATGCGCCCATTGTATTTTGGAAGTTGACTCGAACTTAATTGAACATGTACTCACACTGATATTCATGTTGAAGAAAAAAATAATAAAACTGTGTTTTTATTGTGGTGGTAGTGGATTAAAAAGGGCATCTTTTGAGCAAACATATTAAATGACATAAAATAACAAAGTACATCAAAATGATACATTAAATCTATAAATGCATAGATGTAGATATAGGTGCACTTTTACAGGCTAATTTATTGGTAAATTTCGAGATCTAAAAATGTCGCTTGCAAAACAAAAATCTAAAACAAACTTTGAAGAACAGGAAACTAGAATTCACCCGTTTTAACAAACAGTTTTAAATATAGCTGAATTGATTGGAAGATTTGTTATGGTCATTATGGAAGATTATTCCAGACACCTCCCCCGCCCATTATAAAAGATCGACAGCCGCTCATTTTCTGTGTCCACTTTGTGGACTATGACTCCGGAGGAAGATGATCTAAAGCAAATTATGCATATAGGATCACATTTGATAAAAAAGAGGACAAATTCCTAAGACATAAAAACATTTAGACAGATGAGTCAAGAGTATAATTCGCATATGTTTGTAAATAATTGCAAAAGTATAAAGGAAATTGATTTTGGGTTAAAAATTCTACGAACATGCGATTTCACCGGATTTTTCTCCTAAATATGAGTGCTAAATAAAAGGTCGATATCTCTTACGTTGTGATTTTACAAGAAGGAACTGAAAATCGTGGATTTTAGTGTAGAAACCTATTATATGATGGGTCTCACAGTCAGCACACCCCTCCTCTATATGGTCATTTTTGATGGTCGGGTGGGGTAACGATTGTATCACTAAAATGATCGCAAGGGTTGGATCTACGATTAGTTTAAGTCGTTTGGGCGTACGCGTAAACACACTCGGTTTTTATACCGGGTGAAAAACATACCCCTTCGTAAGCATGGTAAGGTACTAGTAATAATGGGTTAAAAAGCTTGTTTGAGAGTATTCACGAGCTTGTTTGTTGTGTAAGAATAGATTATTGTGCAATGTATTTTTTTATATATATATATGACCTGCTTTGTATCGAATAATAAACCCGCGTTTAGTACATAACTATAATTATTTTTCCTATCAGTGATGTTTCTGACGTTTACTAACGTTTATTAAGTATTATATATTATTATATTTATTTATTTATTTATTTATTTATTTATTTATTTATTTATTTATTTATTTATTTATTTATTTATTTATTTATTTATTTATTTATTTATTTATCTCATTAAATTTCCTATCTTTTCATTTATTTTTACTACACCTAAAGAAGTTGCCTACTTTTTAACCGTGATACATTTTTTTTTGTTCCGAGCATAAAATACTGCTTTAACAAGACGAATCGGTCTTGTATTGCAATATTTTATGAAACACATTTACTCTTAGTAAGAATTACTCACTCTATGACATTGAACAACTTATTCAATCATGTCGTGAGAAAGTTATTGATAATAATAAGCATAATGGACGGTTACTTTTGTACTAAATCAGAAAGCGTGATGTAATTATTAACACTATTTTGTGATTGTGAAAAAAGAAAATATTTTTGAATTGACAGAAATCAAACACTGAAGTAGATATAATTTTTTCATGAGCGTCATTATATCTGCTACAAGCCAAACCTCTACGTTAATGAAATTAAAAAGGTCGCAACCTTAAACCTAAGAAACATAATGGATTAAGGGGGTACTACACCCCTGCCCACTTTTGTGCCTATTTTTGCATTTTCTCAAAAATTATAGAGTATTGATGACAAGTAAGATATGTATATTATAGGGGCAAGGACTACAACTACTGCACTGGAAATTTTATTTCAGCACGGACAACAGTTGTGGAGTTACAGTCAAAAATGAGGGAAAACGAATATTTGATCAATAAATCAATAACTACTTGCCTTGAGTTCCTGAATTTTCAGTGCAGTAGTTGTAGTCCTTGCCCATATAATATAATATACATATCTTACTTGTCACCAATGTGCTATAATTTTTGAGAAAAATGCAAAAACAGGCCCAAAATCGGCCAGGGGTGTAGTACCCCCTTAAGGGGAGCACTGTTTGATTTCCAGGGGGCATGGGAGTTTTTGAGACGAAATAATTTCGCCCGACCCAAACTCCCATGCCCCGTGAATATCATATTGCGCGTCCCTAATCCTCTACAATATAACTTTATATGACTATGGCTGGTCCTGCATTGTATTATTTTTTTCTGTCCTGACATATCTTGTCTTGTCCTGTCCTGTCTCGTCCTGTTCCCATGTCCCTCTTGAAAATCAAATCGCGCGCCCCTAATCCTCTTCAATATACCTCTTCTATGGCTGGCCCTATTGCATTAATTATTCCAGTCCTGACATATCTTGTCTTGCCTTGTCCTGTCCTGTCTCATCATGTTTTGTCTTGTATTATGCTATCTTGTTCGATCACCATAATGTGCGATCCTGCTTATATAGGTTTTTGTATTAAACAATAATTACAGTTGCTACTTCTTTATTATTTTTAAAAACGAAAGCTAAATAATGAATTACATTGATTTTAAAGTTTAATTTTTAGTTTAATAATATTCAAATACTTTGATGTAGAGCTATCATTGTACGCCCTGCTATATATAGAGTGAAGCATTGTCTAATATTAAAGGTATATTGTATTAACTTACTTTTAAAACAATACACGTAACACAAGATCCCTTTAATTACATGTTGCGTGATTTAATCAGTTGGAAGTTCGTTCAGTGGCAAATTCTTACATAGTGTGTTGAATACAAGTATATAAGGTTTATTTATATTGTGAAATGACCTCATGAAAGTTATCCACTATCACTCAACTTGCCGTTCAACTGTGCAATTAACCAAGAATCAATTAAATAACAGAGTCACTTGATATATGGTCCTGTGTCACAACCTGGGGTACCTTTGTGTTACATAGTAGAAAAATGAAATGTTTCAAACATTTTACCTACACTTCATTTGAAGTGGTTCATCCTCCTGAGCATTTTGACACCTTTTTTTTTTTAATGGAAATCGGTTAAAAAATGAGAGAGTGCGGGCAAAAACAATCACAAAGTAGGTGGGATTTAACCCCACCTCTTTTTTCCACATTTACAATAATTCTGAGCAAGTATTAGTCTTTTAAATGACCTTCTGTATTTATTTACTTGGTTTAGATGTCTGGGAGTTCATTTAGGCATTTTTAGATTCAAATTTTTAATGGGTTTTTTTGATCAAATTTACGATACGAATCCCTCCTCCTAATCCTCCTCCTCCTAATCCTCAACCACCCTTGGCACATTTCATGCCAAAGGTCATAAGAAAATAATTACAAATTATTTTAAAACAGGTTAAAAACATGAGTAATATAGAATAAATTAGCCTCAATTTAAGACCTAATTGAATCTTTTAAGTGAAGGAATACTCAAGAGACAGTGTTTTGAAATCCAAGCTGCACATCAAAATGTAACAAAACCACCTTTTTGGGTACCCCCGTATATGACACAGGATCATATACTATTACAAAGTGCTCAAGATCAAGGTTAATTAAAGTATAAAAGAGGTATTTAGATGGAACAAGATTGACTGTAGAACTGGAAAATATACATTGTAATATATTCTTGCTTCTTGTGTACGAAAACAACCGCGATCACGTTCCTTGACCTTGTTTTAATATAAAATTTAACCCAAAAGATTCAGTCTACTTTATTCTTTATTAATTCTATGATTTTTTATATACAAATTTTGTAATTATCACGTTTCTTTCTTTTTGTAATTTACTATATTGATTAGTAATGACCCTACTTTTATTTCTAAATTTATTTTTATTTTATACCTTGTAAACTTTTTTCCCTTTTATTTTGGAGAAAAAATGGTTTATACAGAATCCACCTCTCATTAGCGAATGAAATGCAAGAACTCTCCCGGGAGTTCAAATGTCTATTGCTTACATCATTTATACATGTTGATGCGTAGTATTATATGTATTTTGCTACAAAACCCCTGCAAAGTACCCAAACTTCTTAAAAGAAATGATCAATTCTTTTAAAATAATATTATATTTAAAGACCCATTCAGTGATCCCAGCGCAAGCGTTAAAAAATTAAAATTGTTTATAAATTGCTTAAAAGTGAAGGATAAGTCATTCAAATCGTCATTTGATATTTTTGGAATGAAAATTTTGGCAAAACAAACAAACAAACGAATAAAATAGCAGTATTGACCAAGTTGAAGCCCCATTCAATTATACTGTCAGTATATAAATTATAGATTCATGTAAAATGCCTCATTTTGTCTTAAATACACGGCTTTCGGCTGAACCGCTATATAGCAGGCTATGTTAGCACATCTATGACTATGACATAGGTACCAAAATCTAAATTTTGATAATTTTTACGACCGTCCTGATTAGCAAATCACTGAATGGGCCTTTAATATAGATAAAAATTAGCTTTACCTCGTCGCAGATCATCTGCCATTTTTCGTCTGGGCTCATCGCCTCAAGATTCCGAATTTGATGGGACGACGACGTAGACATGGCGTCCTGAAAGAAATTGTGACAAAAATAAAAGGATTAAATAATTATATCAGCAATGTGAATATTAAAGACATGTATATCAGCAAGATATTATAAAAAGGAAAGCCTAAATTACAATTTAAAACAAAATACCATGAAAACATAATAAATAAATCTGTATACATATGACATTTTCAATCCAAAAATGTTTGACAAATTTGTGATGACTTGTATCACGTATAAACGTTTTATTTCAGCTACAATGAAGCGCCAAAGTTGATTTTATTTTATTGTATTAAAATATTAAATAAATAATGATATCATCAAATGTTTTTGTTATTTTACCACAAATATATATCAAATATTTATCAAGTTTGTTATTAATTTTGCTATACAAATGGCAAATCGACCTCCAAAATAAATGTTAACATGTAATTCAATTCTACAGCAACGGTGCTGGGACATTCGTAAAGACAATAGAAACTTTCGAACTTAATGCTAATTGCCTTATACGTTATTACACATGTGATGCCACTTACTGTTAAATCTGACCTTACCATTTGCTTACGCTTGTTATTAAACGCGCATTTTGTATTTTTCTTGACAATTTAGAATAGCAAAAGGCGTAATTATTTTTCTCATCGGAATAGAGCCTTTTAAAAGAAACCTTGTAATTGCAGGAAGTGCTTTTTAATATCAGTTACTACTATTACCATGATTACGACGAGCTTCTGCATTAAAGCCTATTTTTTAGCGACAGGTTATAGTAGAAAAATCAAAATATATTCAATTATAGGTAGAACTATGTCTTATGCATTACAACATAATAGGAACAGCTTTAACTGCAATGAACTTCGACCGGGCTACAGGCTTTCAGCAAATACGAAAGTGTTTTAGAAATGTCATAAGCGTGTTATAAGCGCGTTTTGGTCAAAACGTTTTAATAACATGAATAATAGATAGTATATCAAGGTCAAGGAAACAGTTTTAAAACCATCAACCCTTGTGAAAAAAACAACAACACCAAAACACGTCACGGAAATCCTCGAGTTTTGATTATTATTATTGTCATTATTATTATTTTTATTATTATTATTATTATTATTATTATTATTATTATTATTATTATTATTATTATTATTATTATTATTATTTGACAGAATAAATCGCATGTTTGGCTCCCGATGGTCTATGGTATTATAAATAATGTAAATTAAATATACTACATTATTATTATTCAGTTTTTGATTATAAACCGCTAAATACATTAGCTGGTTGTTTTAGGCGTATACCAGGAACCAGTCAACCATGTCTGATTGCATTAGCATTTTGGATGAACATTTTATACCAGTAGATATAATATCAAAATTATATAAAAATGTATAATATGCTCTTTTAATTCTTGTGTGTCTTCAGGAGCGTTTTGCATGATATGTAACACTAGAATACTTTACACTGACATTTTAGTATAATGATTGTAATATTTGTTCAAATTGATAACGAATGGTATGTAATGAAAAGGAAATGCAGCCAAAATAGGTTAACTACATGATGTTCTGCTTTAAGGTGGTACTACACCCCCTGATAAATTTTGTGACTAATTTTCTATTTTTCTCAAAAAATAACGACACACTGGTAACAAAAGTTTCGTATATTATACGGGCAAGGAAGCGAATTACTTCACTAAAATTTCAGTAATTCAAGACAATTGGTTCATTATATATGTTAAGAAAATTCAAGACAATTGGTTCGTTATATACGTTAAGAAATGAGGTACATTCTAGCGGTACCTCTTTTCGTATCATAAATAACGTATTGTCTTGAGTCACTGAAATTCCAGTGTAGTAACTGGATTCCTTGCGCCTATATTATACATAACTTTTGTTACCAGTGTGTTATTATTTTTTGAGAAAAATGCAAAAAATAGTCACAAATTTATCAAGGGTTTAGTACCACCTTAAGCTTTACATTTCCTCTGGATTAATAAAAGAAAAACAATATTATACCACTATTTTTGCCCCAAAATTATCAACTATTCCAATAAATGAAAATATGGTATTTATAATATCATTATGATGATCGTCATAGCTAATAATTATTATGTATCCAAATCATTCACGTGTAGTAAAATAACACCAAAATAAAAAACAATAGCAAACGAAGTTTTTCTTTTATTTTGATAAAACACCTAAACAAAAGCGTCGATAATTTGAGTAGGTATGATGGAATTGCGTGACAGCTGTAGCATCGGACAATTATTGAATTTTCACACTAACTTGTCTAAAAATGAACTGATAGTAATATTTGACGTATGTATAGTATTATGACAATCATCAACAAGGTTAAAACGGTTGCGGTTAAAAAATAGAATCATATTAATATAAACATGCTTTGAATAGTATTATTTTGATTTTCAGAAATTTTTATTTTAGTAGAGCAGTTATGTTTAAGAATAAACTATAAATTAGAAGTAGGACAATTACATTTAGAACAACCGCTCATTATTAAATTAAGATGGTACTACATCCCCTGATAAAATTTGTGACTAATTTCGCATTTTTCTCAAAAAATTATAAGACACTGGTAACCAAAGTTATGCATATTATAGGGGCAAGAAATCCAGTTACTACACTGGAATTTAGTGACTCAAGACAAGCTGTACGTTATTTATGATAAAAAAAAGAGGTACCGCTAGAATGTACCTCATTTCTTAACATATTGAACCACTTGTCTTGAATCACAATAATATACATAACTTTTGTTACCAGTGTGTAGTTCGTTTTTGAAAAAAATGCAAAATTAGTCACAAAATTTATCAGGGGGTGTAGTACCACCTTAAAAAATAGAATCACAGTAATTTAGACTTGCTTTGAATTATATTATTTTGAATTTCAGAAATTTTATTTTAGTAGAGCAGTTATGTTTAAGAACAAACTAATAGAAGTAGGAATATTACATCCAGAACAACCGCTCATTATTAAATTACATGTTCAAGCAGACAAAAACACAATTTTATTAGCCGTTGTTTTGGACGGATTTTCGAATGTGTGTGTTTAAATCCCGGTTTAAATTTCGCCATTGATATTACTATTTGATTTTAAGGTTATATCATAATTACTATTGTTGCTCCTATATATAATACCCGTATTTTATATTAATATCATTAAGGGATGGGCTTTTGTACAACGGAAACCATCATTTCAATTTCCTTTTAAATTTGCCTAATTTGTCAATAAAATTTCATTAAAACCGCCTCATGGGCCTGTTATAGAGCAAACAGAATCTCATGAATAGCTCTCAGCATATGATTCAGGCATTTGTAAGTCATGTGTGTTGGTGTTGGTTTTTATAAAATAAAAATCCAGGGATACGAAATACGTGTACTATGTAAATGTGATAAATATTATATTCATTTTATAGCCTACTATAAAATTATTACCGTGCATGCACATTTTTATGCTTTTTTGTATATGTATGCATTTACACGGGTAGAGTTTCATTACCAGATTTTCCATGCTTCAGTAGACATTAAAAAATCTTTCATCGAAGATAGGCCTATAACGAATCATTTTTAGTTATGCTAGGCCTATATACTGTTTAAAAATAGCAAAATGTGAATTATTTAAAATTTTGGTTGAAATTGGCTAATAATGTATTGTTCTCAGAAGTTAAATTTCTCTGTATAGACCTCAGAGAGCATCAAATATTCAATGTTTCCATGAAGCGAAACTGATATCTCAACATTGAAATTATCATTCACATTTGTGTGTTCTAAATTCTCAGCTGCATGTACATTAAACGGATTTAAAAATATATTTTAAAGCCTTAATGTACGATTTCCGTCAAATAATTAATTTTGTTATTCTTTATTCAAATTGTTGAAGTAATATTAGTAATAACTGCCGGGAAGGGTTGTTGTCCATTTTAAGTTGCAATAACAAGGTAAAGTGAAAGAAACCCCACTGGTTATTTTGGCCATTTAACATGCATTATCATAATTTTTAAATTATGATAATATATTGAACTTTGCTCTGTTGACCTACAAAGACAACACATTTGGCCGATTCCATTTAGGTGCAAGTTGGGACATGTGTAAACATTGCAAATATGCAAAATATCAGGTTTGAAAAAAATTAACAAATTTCATATTATAAGATCGTACATTATGGCTTTAACTAATTTAATACTTAGAAACATAATAATTATATCCAAATTGATATATTAAATATATTCAAGGTTTGTTCTAAAAATAATTAAGATTATTATGATTTAGATAATTTTATTGTAATTTACTATGAGGTCACTTCTACGTGTTCTTCACGTGAGCTGGCATTGTAGAAGTAGGCTCATGGTCAAAATAAATAAGTATCATTATATATCATCTATATCAGCAAAGATATTTAAAACAAATGAAAGTCGATATATCCATAGGCCCTAATCATAATGTAATTATTATATTTCTCTTAGGTGATAAATATCACATTCACAACATTTATAGTACCATGAACGATCTGCTATAACAAGCATAAAGTCAATAGTGTGTTTACATTATTTAGGGAACACAATTAGTACAATGAACTATCTTCAGTAGATAGCACCATCAGCTGTTTATTGTGTGTATTAAATCATACAGCTGATTTTAAACCAAGCAACAGGTTTTGACAGAAAGAATGACCATGTTTTACATTGATTTCATGCCAGCTCTTAATATTTGATATATAAACTTGTACATGTATGATTTTGTGATTTCATTTATTTGTTTAAATGACTATGAAACCAAAGTGCGTATATTAATGCTTCTTTGTGTTTGGTTTGCAGTGTCATGCACACATGCACAGACAGGTCATGAGAAACTGTAACTTACCACACCACTGAAAAAAAAGGTTTCTTGCCATATGTCAAAATGTATTTCAATATTTTTATCATTCCAAATGGCAATATTTTCTTACTTTTTTCAATACATTCATACATTCTCAAACCATAGTATTCAAGTACAAAGACGTAAAACAAAACTATATATGCTATAAGGCGTTTTGTGAAATGTGTTCGATTTACAATGAATCATGCAGTGCAAGGTTGTCATACATGCAATTTATATTTTAACAGAAATCTATGCTTTTTATGATATTAGAAATGATCACAAGCTACAAAAGAAACACCAACAAAAAACATCATACATCGTTAACATGATATCGCAAATCATCCACACTCCCAGTCCGGGAACTTCGACTGGATCCAATACGCAAACTTTCCAAACTTCCCGTCATATGTCGGAGTCTCTTTCCTAGTGCCTTATTCATTTTTTCCTCTTGTCCAATTGTTCTCTCAATGACATAATATCTCTCTTTCGAAAAGCAATTGTTATTTCCATGCAAGAGTAAAGTCGAAGAGGTGCGCCAGTGCCATTGTTATGTTACAAACAGTAGTAAATCCAGTGGCATATGGAAATAGTAATAATTCACATGCATTGTGCAGATATATTCAAGTGCAATGCTAAGCTATCGGTTGCGTGGGAACCTTACCCAAATCTCCACGCAAATTGACGGGGCCGCCGATCCACTTTCGTCTGGACTCCCGTCTCCCAGCGATGACGTCATTTTTACGCTCCACCACGTTTGGGTCAAACCAAAGATGGAGATCTGTTGTCAACTTTGAGTTGCATGGATACGTACGATTAAATTTTCACAATTTTTTGTTTTCTCAATCGAGTAAGAAAGGTGGTATATATAAACAATTCCTATTGCCCGTTGAACAATGCAGTGGTTATTTATAATAACGTGAAACAAAAGCATGCCGAGATTGAAAAATGGTGATGCATCATTTAACCTGCCAAAAAGCACCTGCGTTTAATGATTTTGCTTCCAAATCAAATCAATTAAAGTAAATTATCATAAACGACTTAAAATAATACCTTTAACACGGTTTTGAATGCAGAAATAAGTAATCAAAATCTTTTAAAAATAAAACAAATATTATAATATAAGCGCGTAAGAGTCAATAAATTATTTAACAAAAAACAATCGATCCTCTATGAGAATTATACCTGTAATTTATCTTCGTGGCACAAATGTTGTATCAACACTGAATATTCCTTTACCAGAATACAGGCTTTGTGTATCCAAAACAAAAAATAAATCCTTTATGTATCGCGAAACTTGAAAATGGTTGCTACCATGATGGATAAATCCAGTGCATTAGCAACACCACACTGTACATGATTCAATAAAGCAGGACAAAAACGTGCGTAATTTCCTTCTCTTTCGTATCACACGTACAACAACATCCATTATAAACTGACAGCGAATAACATGTACATTTAGACATGATTGTCAGTAAACACAGAACCAAGAGATAGTGATGCTGAGGAGAAATGACCTTGGCACGTGATTGAGATTTAATCAATTAATTCAAATATTGTTATTGTTTCATAGATAAGGTATTTGTTTTTAAATTGAATTTCATTTATAACACTGAAAAATCGACCCGCATGTCAGATTAAATCCATTAGAATTTTTAGATGATTTTGACAATTGTGATTCGGATTACAATGAATTTAAGCATTAACCCTCTGGACACTACTGGTCATCATTTCTGTTGATAACTTGAAATGCTCATTTCAATTGCCAATTATGACTATGTTTTAAACTATTTATGGTCAAATTTGCAGATGATCTTATTAATACCCTCCTTGATTGGTTCAAAATTGGACACAATATTCATTTTGGCCAATCGACAGGTAGTTCTCATTGGGTACTCTGTACTTGATTTTTGTTGGATCAGCTTGGACTTGACTTGATTACAAAGTATTATGAATCAAAATAAATAGATCATAGTTTTTTCGACGGGAATACACAATAAGTTATAGTATTTCTGCGAGTACACCGTCGGTTATCACAGTACTGGTACAGCCGGTTCCTGTGTAAGTGATAAGGCTTTCGTCAGATGTGCCTCTGACTTCAGAGACACATCTGACGAAAGCTCGACCACTTGCACAGGAACCGTCTGCCACGGTACTGTGATAACCGACGGTGTACTCGCAGAAATACTATAACTTATCGTGTATCCCCGTCGAAAAAACTATGATCTATTTATTTTTGATTCATAATACTTTGTAATTATCGGGTACAATTTTAGAATACCCAACCAAATTACCAATGAGCAAGTTGATAAAAAAGCTTTCATGGATCATGTGAATCCTGATACAGTGTATTAAGTATCTTGTAAAGGTTCGTTTATTGAAATCTAATTATCTTGGTAATAATAACTTGAACCAGGAAGTTCAGACACGACCTTTCACTTCAGCAACTTATCTCTATGGAGTTTGATATGGTCCAAATGCTCCCAAAAAAACACGACACAAAATATGACAGTACGTTCTAAACTCGATCTGTAATCAACCAAATAAAATTAACAAACAAATAGCAAAACTTACCACTAGCCGAACAAACAGTTTATGAACTACAACATCAGATGGACGTTTTCCTGCATTGATAAAAAAAATATATCGAGAATTTTAATAAAAAGTAACACATACCGTGTCATATTGAGTTCCCGTCTCGTCAGGCCAAGCTTTGCCCTCTGGTTCCGTGAAAAACTCTGGTTTAGGTCGGAAAGTCATTTTAGGCACATTCATTAGTCCCTGCAATTGTTTCTTTTAAATGCCTCTACCGTATGCTGCAGCTAACATGACTGATTAACATTATTTTGGTAGATTTATTCATTTGTTGTGGTAACCTGTGCATGTTTACAGTACGCATACAAATTAACAAGCATTACTCGTTGACTGCCGATAAAACGCCCAATAAAGACTTAGTCACCGGACCGCGCCGGCCAGTTAAAGTACATGCCCTATCACACCACTCCACACCATACATAAATTCTCCCAGTCACATTTCCCAAATATGAAATTAAAAAAAGTCAAATTTTAATTTACTTCTTTTAAAGTTTGGCAGAGGCGGGGTTCGAACTCACGGCGCAACGCTTAGTACTCTATGAGCCTAGCGCCTTAGACCACTAGGCCACTTGTCTTCTTGTTATTCATCTGAAACTTATTTAAAAATATAATCACAACTTCAACATAGGCCTGCCACGTGACAAGCAAAGGCAGAAAACGTATTATATTTTGGAATTGTATCTGCTTAAAACATTAATGTGTATTATAATAGAGCTACCATTATTTATATTGTTGAATTCTCAAGCGCATAGAGACAATTAATACGAGCGTCCTATGATACATACACAATACATAAAATCGATTTTGATCTTCGGCATTACTCGGTGACCTCCGATAAAACGCCCAATAACGCCGGTCAGTTAAAAAAAAATGCTTAAGTACATGCCCTATTGAGATAAGCAATCCTTTTGTGATATGTCCATTCATCCATATAATAATAGCAATCAGATTTTTGGATGGATGTTTTACACAGTGATTGGAGAAGAAGCTATGTAAATAATCAAAAGTACATGTCTACAAATTGACAAGGACAACTCCTTTTGTCAAAATTGTTTTCACCTATTGCTCAGTATGTTAATTAATCCGATTAATTACGTAATTTCGCCAGCGTATGATATATCAGTACTAATATGTAGGCCCAAGGAGGTTAGATATAGAAAGAAGAGGAAATAGATTACGTATCGCATATAGGTCCTTTGTGCCTATTAGAGTTTCCGCCAAGGGGAGGAAGAAAAAAAAAAGGAAGGGGGGGGGGGGGGGAAGGAGAGAGAGGGAGAGGGAGACCGATGGAGTCACAGGGCTCTAAATTACATAGGCGTAGATCGGGGGGGATAAATGCCACAATATTTTGCCAGGGGATGGTCAATATAATCACCCCCAATATTGACGCCTGTGTATTGGTTTGTGTCGAAATTAACCTCATATTTGGCCATTTTATAGCCACAAAATGCCATTTTTAGCGCTTTGCGCGAATTTAGTCCACTTTTGTCCCATATTTCACCAGTTTAGTTTCAATAGGCCTATGCTAAAATTTTCGCGCGCATTTGTACCATAAGGTTCACTGTACTGGGTACTTTTAAAAAATCCTAACCTAACCTAAAACATAACTTTAACCCTTAGATTGGAGCTCTACTAGAAGTAAAAATATAGATAGTGAACAAATTTAGTATTTCTATATCTATGTGAGAATGATACAATAGAGGCCCTGCATGAAATTATTGATTGGCTCCAAACAAAGGTTTTCAACCGGTGTCCTTCACCGTAGTTATGGCGGAGTGCAGTCCATTCAATCAAATGTTGTCATCAACCTATTTGATCGTAGTGCAGGATTATGTGTGTGAGACGAACTGTCACGGTAGATTGCAATCATGCTTTTGTTGAATGCATTTGAGTAGTCCGCTATATTTACGGGATGATACGTCGCATGCAAGGCCTCTATATGACATGATGAACATAGTCATTGATGCATCAGTTTTAAAATAGACTAGGCGGTTACCCATATTTGGCGGTTCTCGGCTGGGCGCGATTACCAGGCTGATGGTGACATGCCCATATGACAATTTTTACTAATTTGACCTCAGATGACCCCAGGGTGACATTGGATGACCCCAAAATGACCTAAACTTATAACTCTAAATGTTGACTGTACCTACCAAGTTTCATGCCCATATATAAGCTTTTACTAATTTGACCTCAGATGACCCGTGGTGACCTTGGATGACCCCAAAATGACCTTCAAAAAATGCTGCTTTAAATGTTGACTGTACCTACCAAGTTTCATGCCCATACGACACTTTTTAGTAATTTGACCTTAGATGACCCCTGGGAGGGGACCCCGTGGTCAGCTGACTTAACGAACATAAACATCTTCTTGCCAGCACAGAACTAAACCCACCCACCGAGTTTGAGCCCCGTACGACCTAGTTTCATGCCCATATGACAGTTTTTAGTCATTTGACCTCAAATGACCCCTGGGAGGGGGCCCCGTGGTCGGACGACTTAACGAACATAGACATCTTCTTGCCAGGACAGAACTACACCCACCCACCGAGTTTGAGTCCTGTACGACCTAGTTTCATGCCCATATGACAGTTTTTAGTCATTTGACCTCAAATGACCCTGGGAGGGGGCCCCGGGGTCGGATGACTTAACGAACATAAACTTCTTCTTGCCAGGACAGAACTACACCCACCCACCGAGTTTGAGCCTCGTACGACCTAGTTTCATGCCCATATGACAGTCTTTAGTCATTTGACCTCAAATGACCCCTGGGAGGGGGGCCCCGGGGTCGGATGACTTAACGAACATAAACGTCTTCTTGCCAGGACAGAGCTACACCCACCCACCGAGTTTGAGCTCCGTACGACCTACGACGGCCTCACATTAGCAGTCACAGACAAAACCTAAATCTACAGAATATATCCATTACTCGTCGATACTCGAAAGAGCTCAAAATAAATAACTTAGAAAATTTTCTTTAACATGTTTTCATAGTTAACCATCGTTAGCCATGGAAATCTATCATGAGAACTGACCGGTGACTAAGTCCGATTTATTGGGACGTTTATCGGCAGTCAACGAGTAATGGTAGCAAAGTCAAGGCTTTTTAGCCCACAAACCTAAAAGGTAACGGCTGAATGGTTATGAATATTAGTAGCAAATTCCGTGCCAGTAGGTCTTGTTAAAAACATACGCACCGCAGGCTCAATTCAGTATCGAAGTTACGTAATGTTACTATGTCAACGGGATCACGCGCTAGAGTAATGAACCACGATCGAAATGATCACCACATAAAGTATATGGCACTCGAAGGCATACCAAAGTAGCGTGATCCGGTAACCAAGAGAATTACGTAACCACTTCGATGCTGAATATCGTTGGAAAGATGTTTAGACAAAAGACACGAATTCGAAAGCGCAATTAAAAGATCTTGGCATATTTTGTTTTTTGTTTGTTTGTTCGTTTGTCTGTGTTTTGATTGGGGTCGACAACCCTGTGGATAATCCAAAATCCTCTTTACGAAGTCTATTACCGTTTGGTCCATTATAACACCGGTATACGGATGGGGATGGACACCCTACTCTTCTCGAAACTGACTGCGAGCTACCTACAGGTATAGATCTTCTGTACACGAGACTAACGGCTTAGCGTCCCCTCCGAAGGACAGAATTCTTTCACGGTTCATACTCAATTCTTCATGCGCCATTTTGGCCATGGAAGAGCGGAATTGTAAGTGTTGCTAGTTCCCATAAAATCCTTAACATGTAAACGTGGTACATTTTGAGATTTTGATATCTGCAAAGATAAGCTTTAAAATGTCACCTTAATTTTTTCTTTGGTGCAGCGGGACTTTTTATGGACATAGTTTTTGCAAATTAGTGGAAATTACGCAATAAAGAGAAATAATACAATAAATTTAATCATTCCACCAAGCACTGAATGGGGAATAATGAGTCAAGAAGCAATAATTAATACATGCCTTCAAAAATATATTGTTCAATATGTTAAATTGCATGGTTAGCAAATCGATACCAAACGCCTATTAATATGGATATCATTTAAACAAATATTGATATTAATGATAACAATATAATTATGAACCCGTAATCCAAAGGTCAAAACCATATATCCCACCAGCTTAATTATTAACATATCCCTATTATATTAATTAAAGTTAAAAAATATATATAATTTTCCTATAATTCATTTCAAAAACTACCACTGCTGTATGAAGAAAAATGGAAAAGTAATCGTTAGTAAATAGTCTAGCAATTGTGAATGATAATCTATTTTAAATACTATATATTTAAATTAATACCAATTAACACGATTATTCATTAACGTGCATTCAGCTAAGCTTCACTTCATATCCTTGAAATGGTAGGCAAATGGGACCATAAAATAGTTTAATTATAGCACTTCGTAATTAAGGGAAGAACACGTCTCCGAAGGTTCGGTATTGCGGTAAAATAAATGTAATTAAAGGGCATTCAAATGTCTCATTAAGGTTGCAAACAAAGAAGTATCAAGGCAAAATAAAAAAGAGTTTGTCGATTGAAAGTATACACACAATAGCTGTTTAGTTATACCTTTACAATTATCATGGCAATTTTACTCTTGAAGGAACTTTCCCTCATGAAAACCAGAGCCTATACCACTGCATACATAAGAGGTCAATCAGTACCAATACATCTACAAAACGAAAGGGAGGGACCGTTCAACATTACGCCAGGGCGAGTAGGAATTTTGTCCATTCCCCCTCAAGATTCCCACTAAATGACATACATAGTGCAAACTATTCTTTTTTAGATTGTATAACAAGGCAAACAATCTAAGACCATAATTCATCAAAATCGGAGGACATTTTCGGGTTTGACCCGTCAATGCCCGTGTGGAATCAAAATGGTGACCTTCGACCTTATCGCTAATAACTCCAAAGTTATAGATAGGTCAAATTATATTTTTTTTGAATCCTTATTACCATGATTACCAGCGGAATTATTTGGCGTTGATTTAAGGCAATTCTAGCAATTTTGAATTGTGACCCCTGTGTATACACTTTGACCCTGGATATCTCGAGTTTACACTTAGGGTGATATTTTATGGTTATTTACTAGACTTAAAGGCCCGTATGTACAAAACAAATTCGAGCAGGTCCAACTTTAAACCAGGACTAACTCCCGGGACTAACTATGGAGGTTATATAACCCTAACTTTTGGACTAGCGAACCCTTTTTTGTTTTGGACTATCAAACTTTATTTTCGGACTAGCCAACATATTATAGGTACAAGCAACTTACTCCTGACTGTTTTGTTCTTGTCATCGTATACTAGTCTAGGCTTGTCGCTCAATATGTCATACTCGCCGCGTTCTCTTATCTGCTCGTAACTCTTGTCATATACAGACACCTTCACTGTCTTAGTATTAGTTGAAGTATTATTAGCCTCAGATTCCGCATATTCGCGATTCCCATTCACGTCCAATACCTCTTCGTATTTCCCGGTGTATGTCGATGTCCCTAAAACGGGACCAGCCTTATTGGCTGTCATATTTCCACGACGCTCTTCTGGAAGCTCAGTATCATCATAATACCGGTCTGCATCCTCATCCTCATTCTGCTTGTGTCCATGGTAATCCACAGTAATTGTATGATAGGTAGGCTCATGCTCCACACCCGTTGTACCTTTTTGTTTCTCGTAATTGTAATAGGCATGAGCTTTCTTGTGAAAATCAGAAGACGCAGGAGCAGAGTCCGACGTGAGAAGTTTTGCCGTATCTTTCCGTATTACTCGGCCCGTACTTTTCCCCTGTACATCTGGCACGTCATATCTGCCCAGTTTGGGACTCACTCCACTTGGCGATCTTTTGGCGGCTGCGGCTGCTGCTAGACCAGGAAGAGGTTTCCTGGTCTTGTTCAAGTAGTCCGTCGACATTTTGTGACGAAACGCAATTCTTTCATCAAATATATAAAATGTGTTAGTTTAGGTAAATGCTGATAGGAACATCATAACGATAGTCTAATTTTCAAAGTGCACAAACATTTTATTTCGAAAGAGAATTTTGGACGCTCTTCAGATCTCCTATAGAAGTAAAATCCATTATCGTAGCTGGCATGCAACGAATTTGTTCTCCTCCTGACTGTCCGCAGGTATTATGATATAGGAGCTTATGACAGAGTTGTACTTTAACCTATTTTAAGCATTGCACATGACGTCTGTCCATATCAGATATAGAAGATTGGGCGAAGTTTAAATCAACAATATAAGTAGCAATCATTGGTTGTTTTATCAAAACAAGGCGGTGTAAATATACAATATATATAATATATTGGTGAACTCATCTTTTATCTAGAGTCTGTACACATTGGGAATATAGGGGAACTTAAGATCAGAGCAGCTACTTAAATTTGTAGGTACAGTCATTGCCATCATGTCCACGTGAAATGAACTATGGCATGGCACCGCGAAGTCAAAGTTACATTTGTAAGAGGAAAGAGGCAATAATATTTCTGATGCCTTGATATTTCCGTTTAAGGGGGTACTACACCCCTTGCCAATTGTGTGCCTATTTTTGCATTTTTCTCAAAAATTATAGCGCACTGGTGACAAGTAAGATATGTAGGCCTATATTATAGGGGCAAAGACTACAACTACTACACTGAAAATTCAGCAACTCAAGGCAAGTAGTTATTGATTTATTGATCAAATATTGGTTTTCCCCCATTTTTGACTGTAACTCCACAACTGTTGTTTGTGTTGAAATAAAATTTCCAGGGCAGTAGTTGTAGTCCTTGCCCCTATAATATACATATCTTACTTTTCACCAATGCGCTATAATTTTTGAGAAAAATGCAAAAAAAAAGGCACAAAATTGAGCAGGGGTGTAGTACCCCCTTAAAATCGCCACATATGGCAAGGTTTGGCTACAAAACGATCCTCATAGTCTTATAAACGGATCTATGCACAGTTTCCACCTCGATACACCTGAGAACACAATTTCGTCCAAGCAAGTGCCTTGTTTCTACACAGTCTGTGTTTACACTATGGTTGAGTGCAACTCAGTGCAACTATCATAAGAGCTGTGTGAGCTTCTAGCTGGTGTCTAGTGGAAACTACGGCATCTGTGATTGGTTTTTGTCAAAACCCCGCATGTTCCCTTCATCCAATCAGAATTTTTTTTATATCGAACAAACGCTAACACTTCCCGCTAAAATCACTTTTTTTTCATTACGTCAACAGATGACGCAAAATTGTTTATAGCGAGGCGAATGTGGTATTAAAATTTGTTGAAAACGACATATTCAAGCAAAATTTTTGACCAAAATGTAGGTTTCAAAACCCCAAGTGATCCTTACACTATTTTTTAAATTTTATGAAAGAGCACACTAATATTGTCCATATACTAGATTCATTTCAATGAGCAATGGATAATTCTATTTAATTTACCAATCTTGTTCAAAAAGTTACTATTTTCCCCCTGTTTTGTCATACGGTTGTAAATTCAATGACTTTGCTTAAGGGGGTACTACACCCATTGCATTTTTTTGCGTTTTTTGTTTGTTTGTTCTGTTTTGCATTTTGTGAAGAAATGAGAAAAAAAGTGGTATGCAAAATGAAGGTAAAAGCCAAAACGTCACTGATGTACCACTTTTTGGCTCCTACCTTTAAAAGCATGTATAGCTACATTAATAATAATAATAATAATAATAATAATAATAATAATAATAATAATAATAATAATAATAATAATAATAACCACTTTGTCCATTTGTTTGTATAGCTACATTAATACCGATGCCACCAGATTTGCCCCTTTATTTTGCATACAACTTTGTCCATTTTTTTTCTCACTCATTTCTTCACAAAATGCAAAAACCAAACCGCAAGAAAAATGCAATGGGTGCCCCCTTAAAGAGCACTTAGAAATTGATATGTGGCTCTTCATTTGTATTTTTCATCTCTCCATATACGAGGTACGTGAATGGAAGAGAAAGTGGGTTGGTTTACATGCAGAGTCCAAAGTCTTCTACCCCTCCCAACATCCGTCTTGTAACTTGGTAAACAAAGTGGGAAGACAATCTTATAATACATGACAGAATGTCTGTACAATAATTGGACACCCGAGATGATAATGTACAAAGTCCAAAAGATATCATTATTGTTGACAAGAGTTCAACAACAGTAGCAAAGTAATCTGTTATAATCGGTGGACTATTGCCAAACTAATACTAGTATACCGTTTTGTATAATTAAAACTTTAATGAAGGTGAAGATTGTTATTTTCCCCTTATAGTAAATCAGTAAAGATGATCTGCGAGTGTATACTCTATTATTTATTTAACGTTGTTTTGTCAGCTCAATTACTATGATATTATGTTGTTGCGATTATTTTTTAAAGGAAGTCTCCGGCAATCCATACTGCAGTTACTGTCCGTTTTCCTATACACAATACACAGAGCTCTCACAATTGACGCGTGACCTCTACAGGTAGTGTATGTTAGAATATAGGCAATTGCCTAGTTAACGTCACTGTGTGAAAAATAACCGGCCAATATTTAAAGTATTCTCTGAAATTCTAGAAAATATAGTTTTGTAACATGTCCTAAATTTTTAGCTAATTTAGGTATTTGGAAATATTCGCACTTTGGTGTTTTAGTGTATGTTATAGGTAATAGGACATTGCCTAGTTAACGTCACTGTGTGAAAAATAACCGGCCAATATTTAAAGTATTCTCTGACATTCTAGAAAATATAGTTTTGTAACATGTCCTAAATTTTTAGCTAATTTAGAAATATTCACACATTTGTGTTTTAGGAAGGATATGTAAACGACAGATAACACCAAAAAATATGAAGAAATTATTTCCAAACCGTGTTACGGCCCACAGCCATTATGTTTCTCATTTTCAAGAATGTGGTTAACAATATGCACAGTATTGTCTCATTTCTTGAACAAAGGCCACACAGTAATTGTTACCTTGCGTTTGCTTTATAATCGTTCACCCAACTGAAACTATAATACCAGCTCATTGCTCATTACACAGATAAAACAGACACATGTGTGTGTGGATTTAACCAGAGAAGATCTGATGTAACATAGTTGAGCTGTTTTCAATGAGTGTTATCTTGGTTTAATAGCTTTTAATGGGGTTTAAGTCCTGCAAAGGTCGTGGTGAATTCTACTGTAGACATGACTGCATCATGAGCCGTGTATTTAAGACAAAATTAAGGCATTTACATGAATCTGTAATTTATATACATGTACTGACAGTATATATTACCTATGTATTTGAATGGGGCTTCAACTCCGTCAATACTGCTGTTTTCTTCGTTTTTTGCCCAATTTTCCATTTCAAAAATACCAAATGACAATTTGAATGACTTATCCTTCACTTTTAAGCAATTTATAAACAATTTTTAATTGTTTTACACTTGCACTGGGATCAGTGAATGGGACTTGAAATGAATTGCTATATACAGGGTGTCCCAATAAAAACAGAACCCTCATTGCGCGTTTTTTGCGCCCTCTTTTTCTCCTATTTCTGAAAAGTTAATCAAATATTTTTGGTATATAAAGAAACCTTTATTCGTTAGCCTTAATGAACCGAAAGAAATATTTAATATTTCCATCGGCTCACAAGCCTCACTACCTTTGAAGATGTGCGCTTTTCAAGAAATGTTCCCGGTTTTCACTCTGTCCACGGAGGAGGTTTGGCTACTTCAAATATTGAAAAGGAGTGCATGTACCATTTTGAAAACATGTTTAGGTTGACTGAACTCCATCCAATATCGAGAGACTTTGGCATTGTTTATAGAACCCCCAGGGCCGGATTTACCATTGGGCCAGATGGGCCTGGGCCCAGGGCCCCCAAGATTTGGGGGCCCCAAAATATGCCTTGTGCATGTTCCCTTTCAGCCCCAAAACACCATGTTTTGGACCAAAATATGGTAAAATTGCAAAATTTTCGCGCTTCGCGCGCACTAGCTCTTTACATAGCAAAATTTACCTTCATTTTGGGCTAAAATTGACAGAAATTTCGCGCGAAAATGTCCTAGTAAAATCAGCAGAAAATATGCTTGTCTACCTTTAAATTGTAATGCTTCTGCCGCCACTGTCGATCTTATAGTAGGCCCCCTATTTGTGAACCAAAACGTGGCCACTTGAGTGCACACGCCTTCACGGTGTGTTTGGGGGCCTCCAAATTTTGGCCTGGCCCAGGGCCCCCAAACAGGTAAATCCGGCCCTGAGAACCCCGCTATAATATTATTGAATGTGAAGGGCAGGCAGGGGCGAACCCAGGTCCTCTAAAACTTATGTCATGCACATATTGTATGAACCATGGTTAAAGTATGAACTTTGTTACATATTTTCACTATGTATTCTATATAGTTTACTATAACAGAAATTTTAGATCTCTGACTAGGCCTATTAAATATACATGACGATGAAGGCAATTTAAGCGTAACGTTTCTATATACATAAGGCGGGAGAATAAACATAACCTTCAACAATGTTGTAATGTGGCGAGGACATTATTAAGTGGTAGCGGTTCACATAATACACACACACTTAATGATATAATTATAGAATAGTTAATTAATTCAGATCTATCGGCCTACTACCATGCGCGTATTTTGGGGGCGGATTTTTTTTTTGCACTTCACTTTTTCAAACCATTCACAATTTGAGACCATTAAAAACTTCGGTCGAAGTTTTGCCACAAGTTTAAAAAAATAACGGTTAGTTCATGAAAAAGAAGAAGTGAAATTTAGCAAAACGCGACGAGGTTTACTTGCCCGTAAGAGAGCTCTATTGTTCCGCTATTGTATCCGCTATTGTATCCACTATTGTATTCTATTCATAAAAGCTACTGCAAGAATCGCGGCAATCCCTGATATTGCTGATGTCTACCGCCGGCGTTTCGCATTTATTAACAATCAAAATTATCCCATACTCTTACATTTATAGTCTTATTCTCACCTTTTATATAATATTAAGAAATTGCAATTATGAAAACTACAAACTTTGAAAGTGAAAATATATTTACCATCGAAAATATATCATACTTAAATTCTATAGAGTCTATAATATATCCAACCCAGAAGTGCCCATTTATTTAAATTGTTGTAATAGCGCCCAAATATCCCCACAAATATCTTATACACGATTTTATTGATTCATTTTGGGCTAAATCAAAAGTCAGAAGTAGTTAAAAAGGGCAACATCCTCACCATTACTTGCTGCTTTACAAATTATCCTCGCTTGACCAAACACGCACAGTACGTAGACCCTCCCTCGGGTCCGTGGAGAACGACTGGTAATGTAGATTACATAGCATTAAAAATCAAATCAGCGCTCAATGGACTTTCGCGTTCACTTATAATACGAGTGTGTAATTAGTGGCGTCGATTTGTGGATGAAGAGGAATGGGTTTTTGGCATTGAAGAAAATAAGGGGGGGAGTTGGCATTTTTTTCATAAGGCATTACGTAATTATTTATTGTTACATTATCCAGGGATGGAACCGAACCGAGACTGGGGGCCAGTCTACACAGTACGTTGATCGAAAAACCTAGCGTGGTTGTCTTAACAATGCAAAAGAGATGTACAGCTTACCCCACTAACACTAAAACCTATTGAACAGTTACGTAGTCCATCGATAGTGCGGACACTCTTCACTCGCAAACCACCAAAATTCGTGCTATTTTGGCGTTGGAAAAGAAATCTCGTGAATAGAGTGCCCTCTCTACTATCTGCCTACATGTTTACGTTCTAGAAATGCCAACTAAAATCATCCAACAACTTCATTTTAAGAATTATTTCAGTATAGAAATCAATAGGAACAGAAAGAGTATGGTCTACACATTCCAGGAAAATGTTTTATTTGTTTCTTCCGCCATTCTATATTTCCCTAAAATTATCACATTTTTCTCCAAAATCCTATGTAAATGATTCTCCACGCTACGCAGAAATTATGTGCGATAAATCATACAAATTTGCCACAATTTTACATCACTTTAGACAGTATTGCAAAATCTTGATGATTTTTAGGCATTTTCAACGGCAACTTGAGTATATTCAGAAATCAAATATCGCGCCAAGGGGATGACACTCTTATTCACGCATTCATTTACAACGCAAACTTGTATCGAATCCCGGTGGTTTGCGACCAATGAAATGTCCGCACCCCTGGATTTATTCATCCCTGGTATGAATTATTTATTAGGTTTGTCAAGGCAATAACCACGATCCGTTTTGTAATAATATAAAAGCACTTGCAATAGAATCCCGCTGAGTTCAATGAACTGCGCCCTGAAACCGATGGAGAGGTGCCCCATAAAGAAGCTATTCCATTGACCTCTATTAACAGGTCAGTGAGCTCTTCATACACAAATGAACAAGTACAATAGGACAAGGCCAGCACCTATTACCTGCTTTTGTAACATGTTATTTTGAAGTCGTGAAGATTAGTAATCGTCTGTGCATATGAACTGCGCATTTATGATGCAAAATATTAGTTCTATATAATATAAAATTACAAATACTGGTATTATGATACACGGTATAGGTGATATATAAAACGACTAATAAAATCATGTCATCATGGCGTCATGTCAAAGATTCATTATATCCCGTATGTTTGTCTAAATTCATATATATATTTGAAAAAAAATTCTACACCCATTTAATATGTACTCAGGTGGAACCTTGCCTTTTTAATTTTCATTTCTTTTTATGTAACAAATTCAGGTTTTTCCATTACGCGGGGCCGCCGGGCAATACAAATTTAATGCTAACATTGAATGAACGCAGAATCAAGAATGGGCGTTTCTAGTACATACAGCGTCTGACTCTACCTGAGGACCTAGCCTAAGTCCCATGGGCTCCAAGAGTGGCTCTCCATACACACATGAACAAATACAATGACGGGTCGCCATTGCACTCCATACACAAATGATCAAATACAATGGAGAGTCCGACTGCCATGCAAATGAGCCAAGTGCCCTCTCAAGGGTCTGCTCTGTGATATCACACTGATCAGACTGATCTTTATGTTATAACAGCGAGGCTCACATACAATGTTCAACACAAAGTGAACGATGTTATAACTTGGAGGGCTAACAAACCATGGAAGAAAGAGATAAGAAGGAACCACAACGAACGCATTCACTTTGTACACTCCCTTTACCGACATTTAATTGACATTGTTATTCATGAGGATTTACTTTGATCAATACCCCGCGTTAAATAGGTGATTGGTATTGTACTCCATGTATTTGCATGTCTTCTGGAGCGTGTCTGAAGGATGATTTGAACTAATGACCTTCCGTGCAAGCACTCTATAGGATTTTCTCTGGTGACGTGATCATCGGTCATTGATGGCCTACATCTTTTTCTTCCATTTCGCCCAATTTTCCCGAACTTTGATGACTTTTTTCTCAGAGTTGGCAGTCTTTGGCACTGAAACGAGTTAGCTAGTTACGATTATACACATATAAACTATTAAATTAAACAGGTTTCATGTACCGGACTCAACCGGAACATTGTACATTATTTAAGAATATTTTGCATCTATTTTTCATCGAAAAAGTCACCAAAATCTTACCTTATTTGCTAAAGATGAAACTCAGCAAAAAAACGGCCGATTTTGATGACCTTTTCGATGTTTTAAAGGACATTTTCTACATAACACGATCAAGAAAACAGTTTGACTGTAGATCCCAAAACAAAGCTACTATTCAAGTTCAGAGCATCAGTGAAATTCCATAATCTTACTTCTGGGTAGCGTTTGTTTGTTCTTGGATGGGTTTGTTATAGTTTTTTTCCAGTAATTATTTCGCCAAGCCTCGATCGCGGTAAATGGATCATACATGAAAGTAAGTACCATTGATAGCTTTTCTTTTCATGCGTCAATAGATATGCGGATTAAAACTTGGCCGATCGAAGTCGTTGTGGTTCCTTCTCATCTCTTTCTTCCATGAACAAACCAACACCGCCAAATTCGACTGACGTGTGAACAACGTGGGATGCTATGAGGAAATTGAATACTCGTTGTCTGATCATGCATGTGTGTTTATGGTTCGGATAGCGGTTACTTAGCAACTCTCGTTCCGCCTTGGGTTTATTGAATACACTCTATATAAAGTCATCAATATGTCGTTTCCAGTCCTTGGCTGAACTATTGGGTTCAGCTATTAATTTTTTAAATAATTCTGTTAACCCCATAGCATTAAAAACTAGTATTTTGATAAATAAAATAGCTGGATGCGGTATGCAGCTGATTGGGGTGGTTACGGGTCGTTAAAAC
Source organism: Amphiura filiformis (assembly GCF_039555335.1). Lineage (NCBI taxonomy): Eukaryota > Metazoa > Echinodermata > Ophiuroidea > Amphilepidida > Amphiuridae > Amphiura > Amphiura filiformis. The sequence continues at coordinate 47,888,012 of NC_092631.1, read as the reverse complement.
CACTAACCGCGAAATATGGATATCCAACTAGTTTGCCCTGCAGGGCTACAAAGAACCGCTAACCGCGAAATATGGATATCCAACTAGTTTGCCCTCGGAGCTTCAAAAACCACTCACCCCGAAATATGGATATCCAACTAGTTTGCCCGCAAATCAAAGCACCATTAACCGCGAAATATGGATATCCAACTAGTTCACCTCGCATGGCTACAAAGAACCACTTAGCGCGCAATATTTTTTACCTCAAAAAAAATTAATATCTACCAAAAACGTTTCAAAACGTAAAAACCGGCCAAAGTTTAAAAAATCTTTCCTGTGTGGCTTTTCACCCTTTTTTAAACTTGGTCCCATTTATGAAAGTTTCTAAAGACCCATACGAAGTCATCTATAGGCTACTTGTTGGTTTTCTTAGTTGTCAGTGTTTATTTTGTAGAGCAAATGAATTAATGTTCGTGCGTAATTGAAGTTTTTTTCCGTATAGACGTTATAATGTATTTTGTAGCAAATACTCACTTTGTTTAATTCTTCATCGTCATGTGCGATTCTGCGCCTTATGTACAGATGTAGGGCCTATATGTAGCAGGTTGACACACAGTCAATTTGCTAAGTATATATAATACTCTACTACTCTTTATGATCACGCAATATAATAAAACATAAACCTTGAAATGTTTTTGATAATGGTTGCATGTAAAAATTAGGACTCATTCTTCATGTTATTACTACTTTACTAAATGGGACCAAGTTTAAAAAAGGGTGAAAAGCCACACAGGTAAGATCTTTTAAACTTTGGCCGCTTTTTCCGTTTTGAAACGTTTTTTGGTAGATTGTATATGCCCATACTATAGCCTATATCATCCTTGTAAATGTGATGTTGATCATATTGAAACTGGATTAGCTGGAGTTACTAAATTCATCCTTGCTAAACTTAAGGGGGTACTACACCCATTTGGTAAATTGTGACTATTTTGCATTTTTCTCAAAAATAATAACACACTGGTAACAAAAGTTATGTATATTATTGGGGCAAGGAATCCAATTACTACACTGAAATTTCAGTGACTCAAGACAAGCGGTTCAGTATATATGATAGGATAAGAGGTACATCCTAGCGGTACCTTATTTCTCATCATAAATAAAGAACCGCTTGTCTTGGGTCATTGAAATTCCAGTGTAGTAATTGGATTCCTTGCTCTATAATATACATAACTTTTGTTACCAGTGTGTTATTAGTTTTGAGAAAATGCAAAATAGACACAATTTATCGAGGGGTGTAAACCCCTTAAATAAACGTAATTTCATTTGCGTAATAATTAGACACTATATACAATACAATGATTATTATAGAAAACGGTAGCAGCTGGCGACGATAGCAACCTACTTACACAGATAATGAAGAGAGGAAACGCGACAAGAAGAGCAAAATGAATAACGCAAGTGATCCGGATGGCATCAGGATGCGACAGGTAAACTGCACAAACATGTCACTACTGTCAGACGGATCGGCAAGTTGACGTTGAACAAATTTAGCGCCAAATTTTTAGTCACGGAGGGACAATTTGACCAAGTCAAAATACATACCTGATGATACCACTGTCAACAGTAGCGTAGCCAGGACGTTTTTCGAAGGGTGGGGAGGGGGGCAATTAGTTTCAAGAGGGAAAACTTTGACAAAATTGGCTAAAAGGTACAAAAAAAGGTCTCAAAATCTGAAATATAGTAGGCCTATAAAGCATCAAACAATGGTGGAGGAAGGGGGTGGGGGGCAACACTTCTCACAGGGGTAGCTGCCCCTGACCCCACTTCGGCTTCTGTTTGTAAAAATTGACTAAAACGTAAATTAAATATGTGATAAAGATACTGGTTAGAGTATACTGTTTGGGTACATAAACTGGGCTCAAAAGAAACTTATAATTTTCCATATGGTCATATTTTTTTTAATCAGTCCGTTATTATGAACTAAACTTACTCACCAGATTACTTCAATACTCTACGCTCAATGACATATCAATATCCAATTGGTTACCTTACTGACACAACTGGACATTTTGGCAACATATAGAGTTTAAGGTGGTACAACACCCCTTGATAAATTTGTGATCATTTTTGCATTTTTCTCAAAAAATAATAACACACTGGTAACAAAATGTATGTATATTATAGGGGCAAGGAATCCAGTTACTACACTGGAATTTCAGTGACTCAAGACAAGTAGTGCGTTATTTATGATAAGAAAAGAGGTACCGCTAGAATGTACCTCATTCCTTAACATAATGAACCACTTGTCTTGAATTACTGAAATTTCAGCGAAGTAATTGGATTCCTTGCCCCTAAAATATACAACTTTTGTTACCAGTGTGTTATTAGTTTTTGAGAAAAATGCAAAAATAGTCACAAATTTATCTTGGGGTGTAGTACCACCTTAAGACACGTGAAGAAGTCAAAACAAAATGATGAAGGTAATGTAACTATCCCAAACACATATTAATGGGGTGCGTGTTCACCGTGTACGCCTATATAGGTAGGGTGCGTATACTATGTTCGTTGGGTATAAATAGTGTTATTTTTGTGAGGCAATCCTGAGACAGGAAAGTCTATAATGCTGTTACAATTGCTTTTACACACACATCAAAGGTATTTGGGCTGTGACATGTGGTCCAGGAAGCTGTTCCATAGTTGGGCAACTGCTTAGTTACTGGATTGTGTTTATAGAGTATTGAAGTAATCCTGTATATGATTTTAGTTCATTTTGATGGACAAGATGTTAAGATATGACCTTGTGAAATTTTTTCTTATTAAGCCCAAATTATTTTTATCACTCCTTTCCAGCATACAAATGTACGGAATCTTGCTTCTAAAATCCCTTTCCTGCACAAATATGCCAACTAATATTCCTTTTCGGTATCAAACGTGCAAAATATTGTTCTAAACCCCTAGTATAGACCTACCCGGGAGACCTACCAAATATTGAGCCCAACTTTTTGAATGATCCCTCTATCTCAATACCGATGTATGTCGATAGGTCTACATGTATGTCCGGTCAAGTCATGATGGGGAAAGAGTTTGTTTGTTTGGTCTTTGTTTTTGAGTTTTTCGTTTTTTCTGGTGTTTTTTTTTTGGGGGGGGGGCCGCATGTAACATTATTTCACGGGACCACACTCGCGTACCCATTAAGCCATGGACGACTGAGATAAGAAATCTTTTTCTTCTATTAATCTGACTATTGGAGTCAAGTATTAAGAGATCATTGTATTGAAAACATCCCACATTGTATTTCCATGACAATAACACTTCGTCAAGTTAAAAGAGAATGTGTTCATCGAAGCAGATGAACACAGTAAAACGACTCACTGATACCTATTTATAGGTCAGGTCAATGGTCGATATATTACAATCACACTCTTTGCATAATGAGTTTTTGTCCGGGTTTCTGTGTTTGAAAGTAGGATCAAGTCTATTCAAGTGCAACTTACAATTCATTCAATGAAAGAAAAAATGCAAACACGAATTGTTCGAAATATTGTTTGCTCTGAGAGATACCCGATGACTCACTTTCTAATTTCTTTTCGAAAATCAATCCGATTTCACAAGTTTTCACGACCATGATGGCAGTCACAGAAGTGAATTTTGTAATTATGTGTCAACATTTTCTGTGACATTTGACACACATGTTTAAATAGACTCAACATAGTGGTTCATGAGCTTCAATGAAAAAATGGTCACAGTAGTCCGACCAGAAAGATGACTCATCTTCTCTAGCCAACCAGAAAGATGGCTCATCTGCTCTGGTTCGACGCCCCTGACCTTTTTATTATCTTATTAAACCATATCCACGAAACATCCATGTTAAGTTTTTCTTGCGCGACTCAGGCATAAAGTATAAGAGGAACGTCTCTGCTATATACAGCTATATTAAAGTTTAATAACACTAAAGATAAAGAGTAAGGAAAAACCCAGGTCATAACCCGGGTCATAACCCCCCCTCTCGTCGGACTATTTAGAGCTGAAAAACTGACTCCAGGTTTTTTGTAGTTTTGTAGTTTCTTCTAGGTATCGGACTTTTAGCCCAAGAAAAGCCTAGTCGCAAGTATATTTTTATGCCTGCATAAATTATTATTGTTCATGGTCAGATGCAGACCTATTTAGTTTGATAATCGAAAACAATATACGATATTTTGCATTTATTGATGATTGCTAATAAGACGGTTCCAGGAAATAATATACAGAAACGAAACGAAGCATAGTTTATGTAAATATGGTAAATAGGATTTCATGACCAGTACTTTACTTTTGATTTGATAAAGCAACTAGGAAACGATGTAATATATAATAGATCCTCAATGAAACGACACGTCTAATCTTACAATAGGCATTATTAATACTGAAGGTTTTCTATTATTTAGAAGCCTTGTTATAAAATAATGTTTATTTGCCTAAATCTTTATCAATTATCCATGCACGACCTAATAATAAAAGCTCAGTGTTTCCTTTATAATGTTAAAGGAAGGTGACCGAATAAATTTGGAAAATCAAATTCGCAAGTTAAGTTGAACTTATGTATAACATATAATGTCGTCCCTTTCCAGAATTCATGCAAAAAGAAATGTTTCTTGTAAATGTGACTAAAATTCCTTTATGGAATTACTGACATTTATACAGCGTGATACAAAAATCTGCATTTTGGTGGGGAAGTGGGGTGAGGTTGTCAATCGTGTCACCCACCTCACACCCTGATAAATTTTGTGACTAATTTTGCATTTTTCTCAAAAAATAACTACACTGGTAACAAAAGTTTTGTATATTATAGGGGCAAGGAATCCATTTAATACTTCACTGAAATTTCAGTGATTCAAGACAAGTGGTTCATAATATAAATTATAATGTTAAGAAATGAGGTACATTCTAGCAGTACCTCTTTTCTTATAAATAACGTACCGCTTGTCTTGAGTCACTGAAACATCCAGTGTAGTAACTGGATCCCTTGCCCCTATAATACATAACTTTTGTTACCAGTGTCAGTGTGTTATAATTTTTTGAGAAAAATGCAAAAATAGTCACAAATTTATCAAGGGGTGTAGTGCCACCTTAATGGACCTATGTTGAACATGTGGAAAAACCTGGTGTCTTTTGATTTTAGTTTCTGGATTTCTGGTATTTTGTTTCTGGATATGGTAAAAAACCTTCATGCTTACCTGTTGATGAGTTGGACGTTTGGGTCACTCACAAATCCATAATGTCCCCATATATCCAGTATTTAAGTGTTAAAATATCGAATCCTGGCCACATATGGTATAGGCTATATACAGGTGTACAGTCAAAACACAGTGGATCTATTCCTGATCTATCCGAATAGGCCTGGTATTCATCTATTCAACGAATTAACAGAGTCAACCTGCTAACAGAATACTTTCACTGCAAAACTCCACATAAGTTATACACCAAACTTTCATCATGTATGTTATTTTAAGATCAGTACTCCATGCATGTATATCCATCTAAGCCTATAGTGGCTCGTATATAGTGGCTACATCATCAGTATCAGTAGCCAAACAAATGAACCGGCAAAGCCCGATAATGTCATTTTGCTGGTAATCGTTATTCGTTTGTCTCGTGTCGTGAAAGAGGCGGAACTGAATTCTGCGGGGAATTCTGACGAGAATCGATTTACGACTTTTCTCAATCTAAAACAGATCGAAGATATGGATATTATTTTGACTGGAGATATCTCTTTAAAGTTTGGATCAGTCGACCTTATCGCTTATTAGTGATTTAATAATTTTATTAAATATGATAAAAGCTTATCAGCATAGAGGTAGAGGTAGAAAACTACCTCTCATGGTTTAGCACAGAAAAATGAAAATTTGCCATTTGGAAGTTTACTCGTTAGGGCTTTAGTAACTCAAAATTCTCCCGAACCACCCTGTTTTTGAACAGCGCAGCTCCGAAAGACCCCTGCTTTTTACCAAAATAAACTGTGCTGAAAGACCCATGATTTTGATAATAAAGTGCTAAAAAGGCATTTGCTCCGCATATTTCTGTTATCAACCAGGGAAACACCCGGCATTTTTTTTACCGTTCACAGCCCCCAAACTTCTTCTTTTACCATGTTTATCGGTACCGGCACGTTATCATGTCATTGGTTTTATACTTTTATGACCTTGCAAAGTTGCTCATTATTTTTCATCGACTTTTTTGTTAAGCGATATGTAATCCGTTTCAGCTTCTTTACATGGATCGATTAAACATGTAATAGTATAAATAATAGTACATGTATTCGTAACAACATAGTATTCTAATATTTTCACACGAGCTGTCATGGGGGGGGTCATAAAAATATTTAATTGACCAGCCAATTTATGATCCCCTATTACGGCCCTCGAACACTTGAATTTTGAAGAGCTTGGGTTTGATTTTGGGTTAGTGATCAAATAATAGCATTAGACATGCAATAATGGATACACCGTCAACACCAGTGGCGTAGATTTCTTTTTGACATTGGGGGAGGGGGTGGGGTTGGAAAATTGTTTTTGAAGTATAGTGAATCCAGCACCTTTTGGCGACAGAATAAGTTTATGGTACAATTGCGCGAGAAGCGAGTGAAAATTTTTGCTATTTTGAAGCTAAACTTATTAAATATGGTGCAAAAGTGGAATAAATGCGACAAATTGCACTTTTGGGGCTTAAATGGGCAAATATGAGGTTAATTTGGTCAGAAACCCACATTCAGGCGTCCAGATGACCATCCCCCTGCCAAAATATTGGGGGGATTTATCCGATCTACGCCTATATGGTCAACACAAGTAAACAAAATAGTTGAGGATAATTTAATTAGGTATTTTCATTTCAAAGAATAGATATGAGTGAGCCTAAAGGTAAAGTTTCCATTACCGTAATATAGAGGTGTCAACTTCTCCGTAAATATTGAGAAAACATATTAACAATAATATCCTTATAAATAGCACTCATTCAGGTTGCGTAGTGGCACAGAATGTACTATACAGCCCCGGGATACAGCCTGGTCTCATTTTCAAATATTTGTTCATTATTAACGGGCACTCAGCTCAGGACTACTAAGGGTGGTGCAACTTGTTCAAAGGATAAATTTGACTTTCTTTCCTGACGTCGTTGTGCTGCATATTATAGTATAACAGAAAGATTGGGCGCCATATGAACAACCCTTTTATAATTGTTGAGTAATATTGAAATATTGAATATTTTAGGTTATTCTTCGGTAAATTATGCCCAAGAATAAGCTGAAATATTTAATATTACCCATGCAACGAAGAGTGATATTTTACCCAATAATGAGGCTGTTCATAATTATGGCACCTATCATGGGGTTGGGTAAAGTTTTACCCAACAGTTCCTTTTTTTTTACTTTCTCTTTCTTCTTTTCCTTCTGTCTTAGCTTGTCTTTCTCTTTTGCCGACGTTTGATCTCCAAATAACATCACTTGAATACATTCACCATGTTCACGAGTAGAAAAAATATTGGAAACTAAAAGCAAAAAGCATTGTACGGGTACTAAACAATATTGTGCAAGATACATCATGCCAAAATAATCCACCAATAGGCCCTACATTATAATTTTTTTTTATGTCACAACTAAAATAATCACCTTATGGGAATATGGTGAGTCGTCATTTGGGGAGATGTGCAACCAGATAAAACATCAGGGGAATGACAAGATGACTTCATGAAAACAACGAACAGAAGAAACCAAATGCCACCGTAGTCCGTACATCATAAGTCTATGATACCACACATCCATCATCTTAATTCTCTGCGTTCTAGCCATGCGCTTCAATGGAAAAAGTTTTAAGTTTTGAAATATTTTCTCAAAATATCAAGAGCTATCTTAAGAACTACTGGATCAATACTAGGCGTGTTTGTACTCATTTTAATGCATCTTTCATGCTGATTCCAAATATGGTCATGAAAATTTACATTTCTGAAATTTTTGAATTTTTAAATTTGGTTTGAAACTTGTCGACACCCGCGGGAAGAGAGTTAATACCCACATGTAACATAGGCTAAAGATAGCTAAAGATCACCATACGAATCCTTATACTCAAAGAGTGGAATCAAAGCCAAAAAGGCCTGGCTCCAGGCAAGGGGGTCCCAGAGATAATTTTGTGATGCGAATGCTCATTGAAAGAAACCTGCATGGAACATTACACGGATGAATCATACTTTGAGAAAGCGGACTGGCATTTTGAAGAAAATTGAAATAGATCGATCAATGAAAAGATAGAAGATAAGCCAATTTGTGGCAACTCCGCATACTGATGATAGATCTAGTAGCAGATTTTCAAGCGCAACTGTAGTGAAGTTCAGTGGACATGGAGTGCATCAAGGGTGCCTACTACCACCGATGCTCTTCTCAACATAAGTAGAAACGATGGTGATAGGTATGGATAGAGGCACCGTGAAGAGTGGACGGTGTAGTTGAAGGTGAGAGATTGCTGCAGATCTTTGATCAAAAGATTAATGGACAGTTTATTAAGCAAAAGATCAGGACACATGTAAAGAAGGCAAAAGTCAAGATAGCAAGGAAGGAAGGTGAGCTTTTAAACATCACCATTGGGCTGCAACTACAAATTATACTGAAGCAGTTCGAATAGTGATAATTCTATAGTCTGTTTACTGAGGATCCTTTGACGGAAATAAGGCTACAGGTATGGGAAATCAAGCTTTCAAAAAGGGAACATTTTGCTTAAAAACTATCCTAAGCTAAGTTTAACAAGACATAAAGAGAATTGCTAAGTTACTATATATTGGGTGTGGTGGCCCTACATGGAACTGAGTTGCAATACAATGTAGAAAAAGGGGGGAAATGAATAAGTTGTAGGAAATTATGTCAAATTATGAGCAGGTATTAGCCCGGAAGAAGACCCAGGAGAAGAGAGTCGGGGGGAGAAGAGAGATAGATAATTTGGCATGTTTGGAGAGGTCTCTGCTCAGTACCATTAGAAATAATAATAAAAAAGAACAATGGAATTGGTCATGTTTAATGGCCTCCAAGACCAAAAGAAGGCGAACAAGTTTGACATAATAAAGGTCATGCGAGGCCACCGTGTCCGTATGAGGAACATAGACCTGAAGCATTAGTTGGGAGCTGCACCACGAACCCTGCAAAGCTAGGCAGAATGATTTCGATGGGAATCGGTTTTTTTTCACATATTCCTACAAGCTTTAAACTTGAGGTTAGAGCATACTTGACCGGCTTGCCAAACTGATCAATCTTAACGCGTTAGTCCAACGTGAAAAAGATCAAACATAAGTAATAACGGACCCCTTGTGGCATTACACTAATAAAGCTTCACCATGAGCATTTTGTTAGCTACACAATTGGCTCTAATCATGACTACAGTTTTATTTCAACATTTTCTATTAATAGTCTTTATTTACTCAGAACTACTTATAAGTTTGTAATGTTTGTAGAGCATTATTCCTGTGCTAGTTAGTTCCGCATAGACCATAACTGCGAGTGTATATAAAGCATTCAAGTAAGGGTTGGAAAGTAAATACATGTAATTTTGTGTAAGTAGGTAACTAAACTGCCAATACACTGTATACAATACGACAGGTTGGTTGAAGGCTACTTTGTTAGTTTTTATACATTTTGCTTTTTCTCATCCAGATTATATGTCACACAGGATGTTATTATTTCAAAACCTATTGTTTCAAAACCTGCAAAGAATTTAAAAACGAATGCATTTTTTTTATATTTAACAACACATAAAGATTGAGATGCTCAAAACTTTTGAAACTATCATCCTTGCATAAATAATGGTATTTTCATTAATTTAAAGTGTCACACAACTCTTCCACAAATGATTTTAAAACATACTTTTACCAATATTTTTGTTTAAATAAATGAATTGGCCTATTTTTCCGAAATAAATGTACACTGCAAAAACAATTGTGCATGGTAGCTTTGAGAATCAAGCTTATTTGTCAATTCCATTTCGTTTCCTACACTGAACATGCTGAAAAGATCCAGATATTCTAAGGCAATCACACTTAAGAAAATGAATGTATGTATTTTCTTCTTAGGAATTGCGCATTTCATTGGGCGCAACTTCTGACTGAGTACTCGCGTGTTTGAATACGCCATTCAGATGTGCGGACGCAGCTGCCTCAACAAATTGACGTCACAGACTCGCCAAGAAGAAAAATAGTATAGTAGCTGTTGTCAGCCTACTAATACAGCGTTATCTCGTTAACAAAGTAGCCTATTGCCTAGGCTCATGATTTCAGCTTGTGTTATCAGTAAGGAATTTGTTGAGAGGTTTATTAAATGTATTAAAACTTTTAAACCTTACAATAATTTTATCGCCAAAGTGACACAAAATAAAACATCCACAAATTCTAACTCATGTATTTTGAGTTTAAAATATAATATATTCAATATTTATTTCTTAAATATATCACACTTCACCCCATGACAAGGTATCTTCATACTATTAAAATACAGTATCACCCAGATAATTGGTAGTGTTCACACACACACACACATAAACATGGGAAAACAAGGCATAGAATGATCAAATACAGTGGAACAATTATTGAATACAACATATCAGGTTTACCGTAAACTAATACACTACATGAGAGACAGATAGTGTGTGCACCATTTAAAAGACTCCATTGAAAAACCTCAGTGGTAGGGATTTCTAAAGGGAATTTCCAGATTTCTAAACAAAAATTAACTTTTCAGATTCAGATCAAAAATCTGAGATGGATAATTTCCTCAATTCTGTGCCTAATTTTCAAGACTCCACATGCCTTCAGTGTCTGATACCATATTCTACTAATGTAAGTAATTTCAAGTGGACATGTAAGTCAAAATTGTCATTTCCAATGAAATGTTGTCATTCATGAAAATAGAAATATCTGTACGATAACTGTCAGTCATGCAAACTGCAATGCAGAGATGATATTCCTATGATATAGTAGTATGTGTACCAAACTCACAGAGTACATTTTTTTTGAAAAACATAAGGTGCCCAATTGATTATGTTGGTACCAGACAGCCCTATGTGCAAGGATTATTTTGGTACCAAAATCTCATTTTGGCCAAAAAAATGCACTTATATTCCTTTGTGTGTATAGGTAAATACAAAGGAAGCTCTGAATCACAAATTTACGAACAAGTGACACAGTTAGCTCTTAATTGGCAAAGCGCAACTTTCATCACACGAAAATGTCCATTTTTACAATACACTCACTCAATCTGACTGCATTGGGCTATTCCATTTAAAATCCACACTGCCCCTGTGGAAGATTTTGGAAATATCTTCCACAGGGGGGGGGAGTATGAATTTCAAATGGAATGAATACATTAGCAGCTCCATTTATAACTCACCCTCCCTCCGTGGAAGATTCAGATTGAATCTTTCTCAGAGGGTGTATGGAATTCAAATGGAGCTGCATAATGTGCTTATTCCATTTGAAATTCATTCTCCCCTGTGGAAGATATTTCCAAAATCTTCCACAGGGGCAGTGTGGATTTTAAATGGAAAAGCCCATTAAGACTTGCTTTTTAAAGATCAGGAAATTGTGTACAATATATTTGTGAATGCACTGTTGCAGACTGTCCAATTTTGTTTGGCCTTGTCTGGGGAGAAATAATGCTCTCTCAAGAAGTTCTATGCTTCTGATCAGTATCATACAATCCAAATAAATATGCCTTTGTGCTTTATATACCAGGTTTATATATTTGACCTATTATTCAATTAAAGGCCCATTCAGTGATTTGCTCATCCGGACGATCGTAAAAATCATCAAAATTCAGATTTGGTATCTTTGTCATTGTCATAGATGTGCTAACATAACCCATGAGTGGTTCAGCCGAAAGCCGTGTATTTAAGACAAAATAAGACATTTTACACAAATCTGTAATTTAGATACTGACAGTATCTAAATTAGCTACATGTATTTGAAGGGGCTTCAACTTCGTCAGTACTGCTGTTTTCTTTGTTTTTTGCCAAAATTTTTCATTTCAAAAATACCAGATGACAATTAATTTTTTTGCACTTCCGCTGGGATCACTGAATGGGTCTTTAACAGGATGTCAAACCAAGATCCTTGAAGATAGTGTCTTTTGTATTATCATTCCAACAGGTGATAATCAGGAAAATCACTGCCTCAACGTTTTTTGAAGGGTTAGTGCAAGTAGGCCCAGTCTGCAATAGCTGCCCTATAGACATTACACACAATTCTGCATTCTATATTGTACACTTCTAAATATAAAACACATGGCAGCTACATGTATTATAGATGAAAACTTCCTGCACAAGTGCAATAATCCATGCATGAGCAACTTCCATACCCAAGTTATACAACATGTTCAATCTCAATACTATGCATTTCAACTACAGAGGGCAGTCTTACAATTGAAATAAAACCAAACTATGCATTGGAAAACACATGAAAAACATCCGATGTACTTGTGGCCCTTGAACATGTTTAAAACAAAACTGCCAAAAGGTTACATCAGAGGTTTTGCTTTAAACATGTTCAGGGGCCAATGACACAGGCAGTTTTTCCTGCTCAATGACACAGTTCTATCTGTCCTACAAGCCAACACTACGTCAGCTATACCGTAATAAGCTTATTGACCTCAGCTGCATTATATTACTATGCGTAAGTGTGTCAGTTGCAGCAGATGTTAGTCATTACATAACAAACCACTAAGCATACACAATAAACATGTTTAATTGCACCACTTGCATAGTGGGCTGCACAGTTTGGACCACATGCAACTCAAATTCAGTTCTCCCAAAAGCACTGACATATATTTAAATAATGTTACGGAGAAAAATATTTTCAACTGGAATACTTTTGATAGCTATGCCGGAGATGATTGTAATGTTTATTATTGTAACAAAATATTTAACTTCTCATAATATAATGAATAATTAAAAATCATGTATTATGGATGTTTTTAAAAATCTTAATACTCCAGAACAAGAAAATGTTGTGACTCCCCAACTCCCATACCACTTTGGTTAAATCAACATTTTTTCTTTTCACATCCTATAATTTGATTTCATATGATATCTTTCCAGCCAATCACTTCTCTCCTGGATGCTCCAAGAAGGATGGTCTAGAGATGATCACTGGAAGCATTTCACAAAATATTGCTACCAGTCACCAATGGGCTATTCCAAATCAGATTGAAACAATGCCGTAAAGATTTGACTAATGGTGCATTATGGGCTCCTTTGATACACTGGCATTTTAGGCACAAACAACAAGTGCAATCCCGTAAAAATTCCACCAGCAAATAAGGGCAGAAATTTTTTGAGGCGGGAGCTCTGTATTTGTATGTGAAATTTACCCAAATGCATTAAAGCCCATATGCTTTGTTTGTTTTATATCTTCTTTTGCCTGAGTTACTCATTCAGTGGATGTTTTAAAATATCCTCTGTTCTTCCACGAGGCCCAGTGGGACATTAGGCGAATCTTCACATCATTATATCAGATACAATCAGCCAATTTAGACCCTACTAAGGTTTCTTTGACATCAGAAAGCTATTCAATTATCTGAAATCAGCTTTCCTGTGTGTAGGTGACAAATCTAAGTTTGGGCTATTCAAAAGATGTTTTTCCAAAAATAGGTACACCAACTGCCAGTGTCCTGGCAGAGCCAGCACAATTGGGCCTGGTTTCTGTCATGGTGCCTGACAGCAGATGGTTAGGTTTTGAAGTCTTCCCTCATGCACTACATTGATAACACAGTGAATACATTTGTGACAGTCAGTTCAGATACATCATCATTCACATACAGTATGTTATAAAGACTCCCTTTCACAAAGGAATTAACAGTGGAAAGTATTGCTATTCTATTTTAACATTAACATGATGACTCTATAAAAAGTCAATCAAAATTTGTACAAATCTACATTGTATACATGGGATTTCCAATACATTGTGTACAATTGGAAAATATTTGTTTAGAAAATGTCCTTAAAGAGGAAGCCCCGCTTGGCCGGTTCGCCACAGAAGAACCGACTTATACTTGTTACTTTGATTAGACAATAATAACTGCGTACCATTTATTTTGAGGTCATTGTGTGAAATCGGAGGGTTTTGTTTTGGGCCGAGGTATTAAAAATACCAAGGCCCAAAACAAAACCCGACAATTTCACACAATGACCTAAAAATAGTTGGTGCAAAGTTATTATTGTCATTCATTACCGTCGTATCTGATATTTTGAACAAATCAAAATGGCATTTTATGTCATTTTATGTCATAAAACGCTGTATATAACCAGTTTTAACTATTGTTATTACCTACCCTACAAAAAACAAGTGCTACCAATCACAGAAGCGCGACGGCATCGCGTAGACGTGTGCATTGCCATAACGCTTAGCGTGTACACGCACACGCGCGCAGAAGTCATTGTAGCGCGTCAGGAGTCATTGTGAGTTATTAATGACCGTGCAATTAGTGCGCGGTCAGGCAATCAATATCTTTTGATTGGATCGCACTTGCTGCGTATATTAATGAGGTTATGAATGACAGACAGAACAGAATTTACATGAATAAATTTTATCCTTGACTAATTCTCTAAGGAACTTGAACCAAAAGCGTGGGCTTCCTCTTTAACTGATAACACCTATTTTTTAATAATTATTATTATTGCATAAGATTAGATCACAAATACACAAACACCTAGACTAAAAATTGTGATTTGCTGTTACCCCATCTTGAAACAAAATCTGTTGAAAAGCCAGAATGGCATGATGGTTTGTCAACAACATTTTGCATATTGCGCTATTCCAGTTGAAATCCATACACCCTCTATGGAGGACATGACCTTAATCTTCCACTCAGGGGGAGTAAATCTCAAATGGGGTTACGTGAATGGGTGACTCCATTTGAAATTTATACCACCTTGTGTGGGAGATTAAGGTCATGTCTTCCATAGAGGGTGTTTGGATTTCAACTGGAATAGCACATGAAAACATGTGATATCATCAACAAGGACGCTAAGACAACTCACTGAACATGCATTTTAATTTAAATAATTCGGAATGAAACAACATAATTATTCACAAATAGGTTTTTATCATAAAAGGGCAGGATGCACTTGTATTCAAAGACCAAATATACACTTTTAAATTCACTGCATGAGGATATTGGTTTATAGGCACATGTGTGTGTGATATGTACAACATTATTTAGGACATTCTAAATTTGCAATACAGACAACTGGTACCTTAATATCTCAATTGTTCCAACATTTTTGTAAATCTGGAAACGATATTTCTTGCAATATGAAGATGAAAATTCATATGAGAACCAGAATAATATCAGATCATGTAGAAAATGTGTTTTATACTAAAGTTGCAACAACAACCTGTTGTCTTCAATTGGTTTATTCCAGTTGAATACCACACACCCCCTATACAAGACCTGACTTCAATCTTTCAAACAGGGAGTGTGAATTTCAGATGGGGTTACCTGAATGGGTGACTCCATTTAAAATCTACACCCCCTGTGTGGTTAACGTTATGTCTTCCATAGGGGTGTACAGATTTCAACTGGAATGTCTCATTGTGTGTAAGAAAACAAGTTACTTGTTAGATCAGTCTAACATTTTAAATATTCCAGCTTTGTTATCCCAATTGGTCTTAACAAGATCTCTGTGCAATTAGCTTCTAATGAGGCCCATACACATTCAATCTTATTGATCAATATCAAAGACCCTAGATACAAGAGTGGATACAAAATCTAGCATTGAACACGCACAATGGTAGATTTTGTCACTCCTGCATCTAGGGTTCCCAATATTGATTAATATTTTGATCGTGTATGGGCCGCAAGGGTTTCAAATCTCGCCCCATATACTTGGTACAATGATATAATATTACATTATTCATTCTATTATATACAGTCATTTACTTCTTTTGACAAAATGACAAACATAATTTGACATTGACAGACACTAATCACTCAAATCTTTTAAAGCCAATCTAAGGATTGAAAACTGATACAAAAATGGGACTGGATGCTGTTTAAAAACTAATTTGCATTGTCACTGCAGAAAATTTGCATACACTGCAATAAACATGCTCTTTTGAAAAATGAAACCACAACATAAAATTCGCAAACATGACAACCCAGTAATGTATGCTCTAAATGAATCAAAGAGCTTAGACCCAAAGGTCTGTATGCACAAAAGAGTTAGACCGGGTCTAAAGTTAGACCTGGTCTAAGTGGCATTTAGTTCCATCAGGAATGGTCCTTTACTCTTATTTCCTTCCTAGAGTAGCTAGCAAGATTTAAATGCAAAGTTCAAAAATATTACAAAATAACTTAAGCAAATGTAAAGAAAAATGTCCTTTCACTGGGGACT
Source organism: Amphiura filiformis (assembly GCF_039555335.1). NCBI lineage: Eukaryota > Metazoa > Echinodermata > Ophiuroidea > Amphilepidida > Amphiuridae > Amphiura > Amphiura filiformis. Next base: position 47,871,639 of record NC_092631.1, on the reverse strand, counting down.
AAATTCCACTTAGACCAGGTCTAACGTTAGACCCAGTCTAACTCTTTTGTGCATACAGACCAAAGAGAACAGACTCAGAATTGCCCTGTGTGTAACCATGGTAACACTACTGCAAATTATCGATATTGGTTTGTCTCACATGGGGACCAAAATAGTGTCCTGATATCAAAAGATAACTTGTGCCTTTAAGCTTGAGCATTACAAAGGTTTGCATGGGCATACAACACAAACAAGCATACACTTCAAATCAAGTATACTGAAAGCATGTATGGTAAACTATGCCCGGTGTATAACACTCTTTTGCCCTCCGTGAGAAACACACAAACATGGTGGAGCTGGTTCTCTGTGGGACTTATCTCTTTGCCAGGAATACAAAGACCTACATAACCCATTAATGTTAAGTCAAAACCTATACCTACTGTACTGACTCGAGTATAGTCCCACCCCGATTTTGGGTGAACATTTTTCAAAATTGGGGGCTGGGACTATACTCGAATTTCAAATTTTTTTTTTTTTTTAAGCAACACCTAGACCTAAATGCTGGGATCATTCATGGTTGATTTTTTTTTAAATCAACCATGAATGATCCTAGCATTTAGAAAATTTGGGGGTGGGACTTTACTCAAAGATGGGACTATACTCGCGTCAGTACGGTAATATAATTTGAAGACAATTTTGTGGGTACACCCAGATATAAAACCAAAGGTGACTAAATAAACATATCATATACAAATGTGCAAAGTCTACAGGAGTTCTGAGACTGTGTTTGTTGCATATTCATGGGGACATATTGCTATGTGCCTAATACTGTACTTTTACAGGGTTGGGAATCTGTGTGTGTAGGCAGAGAAATCGGAAAACATTTCAAATTTGTCTTGCACACATGGACAAATAGAGGTTATCCACTTCACTCATGTGTGACTTCTAACAAAAGGCACTGATTCCCGTAGTATTCCTCATTCAAACCAATTCAATACACGACCTCGGAGTTACTTGCGTGACTTCGGCGGGCTATTTTGAAACAGTCATGGTTGCACACGCAGGTACTTCTTTTGAAAGTCCTAAACAAGGTATAGCTGTCGCTGATAGGATATGCAGCTTATAGAACACGGATAACCTCTATTGGTTCTCACTTATATGGATAAGGGAGAACATTCAAGTGTCTGAGGTATCTATTCACTTATTCACACGTGGACAGAAGAAAATGAAGAAATTGGTTAACAATTAACAATAATAATGTCCAATTTAAGTTCAATATAAATAGCATCACTCTATTATAGCTGGTTACAGCCATCAAAATAATTGTATATCATTGTCAATTTTTGCGTAATGCCTAATATCAGTCTACTCTATATTGTTGGGTCTATTACATTTAGTGTTTTTCTATTGAACATACAGTATAATAAAGAGTCATTTCAGTTAGAGAATAAACTGGAATATTCCTGCTCACCGTGATTTTCTACTGGGCTAAATACCGGGTAAATACCCGATGCCGCTGATGTCATTTGCATATTTTCCGGTTGCCATCCCCCCACATCGTGATTAAACCATTCAAAGCTTCAGTACTCCACTGCACTGGCGAACCGGAATACAGAGGCTGTGGTTTTCTATTGACAAAAGCCGGCTCTCCTCTCCAGAAAAAATCCTAGTTTTGGAAGGATAAATGCTGGCGAAATAGTGGAGAAAATTTTGCCGGCATTCGCGGCCATATACCGGAGGACGGCATATTCCACTGGTAATCTTCAATCCCCAAACCGGATAAAAGCTGGCTTTTTACTCCAATAGAAAAACGCTGATAGTGACATATTGTGTTTGAACAATACACCAATTTTGTAATGGGATGTATCGCTCAATTTGATACCTCATTATTGTGGGAGTAACAGAACTGCAAAGGTTATTCATTGGTATGTGAAAATAGCTACATGCAAGTTTTAATACCTTTTGTCCAATACATCAACTACACATCACTCTGTGTACATAAATCCCTTTATAACAACAGGATTTGGCACCAATGAATTGGTTTTTGTATACAAGTAGTGGCATATTCAGTATCCGTCACTATGTGATAACGCGAAATATGTGCCACAAACATTTCCTGGAATATGTGTATCACATACCAAAGGATAGTGAATATACCACTATGAAAAAAATTACACCATTACATCATTTGTCAAATTAATTATCTACTAGTAGTAGTAAGAGTATGAGCGGCGCGAGCCGCGAATATTCTTACAAACTAGTAGCACCCACCAAAATGCTCTTATAAGTAGGGGTTGTGCTGTTACAGCCATCTGTTTTGGTCTAAAAGTTGTCATCTACTCCAATTTGTTTATCTATAAACCTGTCACCAACTCAGTGAACTGCAATTCCTTTTACCTTTGACAAGAGTTGATCAAGGGTCTGATGGAGCAAGGTACATGGTCATTTTATGTGTCTAGATTTATAGACTGCGTTTGACAGTTTCTTGTTGTGTGACAACCTTAATTACTTCCTATAGGGCCTACATTATTTTTCCTGTTTGCCTTGCTTTCTTTACTTCTTCCTTACTTTCTTCCTTATCTTCTTTCCTATCTTTTTTCTTACTTTCATTATTTCTTTCCTTGTTCCCATTTATTTATTTCCTTTCATCCTCCCTTTCTGTTTTCTTTCATTTTTCTGTCTTTCCGTACTTCTTTTTACCTTCCTTTCAATTTCTTTCTTTCTTTCTTTCATTCTTTCTTTCTTTCTTTCCTTTTCTTTTCTTTTCTTTCCTTCTTTCATTCTTTCTTTCTTTCTTTCTTTCTTTCTTTCTTTCTTTCTTTCTTTCTTTTTTTCCTTTTATTTTCCTTTCTTTCATTCTTTTTTTTTTTTTTTTTTATTCTTTCTTTCTTTCATTCTTTCTTTCTTTCTTTCATTCTTTCTTTCTTTCTTTCTTTTTTCCTTTTATTCTTCCTTTCTTTCACTCTTTTTGTTTTGTTTTCGTTTTTTTTTATTCTTTCTTTCCTTCTTTCATTCTTTCTTTTCTTCTTTGTTTTTTCATTATTTTTCCTTCAAAATCCAAACTATTAAAGAGTATCTTAGCTCATAGATTTTAAATATACTTAGCTTTAAAACTATGTCCTTCTCATTGAGATGTTTCAAACATCAGTCAAATATGGTACATATCTCTTGTCACTACTACTATAATTAAAAGGTGAAAATGATCTGGTTTAGTTTTGTATGTGAGGTGAAGGTCAGAGTAGTTGTCTTTGGAAATTCAAAATAAGGGTATTGGTCCCTGGGAATTGGTTTTACACCCACCTATGTTTACAACATCAATCTGTCTCAAAAATCTGTTATCGGTCAAGTATGCTACATATCTGTTGTCACTTACTACTATAATTGAAAGTGTTCTCTAATTGAAAGTTCTCTTTCATGCAGTTCATATTGCATTGTACAATTTAAATATGGGAAATTATAGCACTGCTGGAAAAGGGTACGGTGTGCTACTAGTCAATTAGGCGATTTGGGGCTTGGGACTTCGTAAATTTGAAAAGCCTGCTAGTTTATATACACTGGAAAAATGACCAAAAATCACAATAATGTTAGTATGTGATACACCTGACGATATAATAAACCACTTCATATACCGTATTCATTCCAATAACCACCCATGCCCCTATAAGCGCCCACCCAGCGACTTTGCAACAAACATGTCAATATGAAATTATTAACCGCCCATCCAATGTTGTCAAAATACTTCCAGTAAGCTTACCTGTCAAGTGACTTTACATGCATCATGTGGGAAATTGAGCATCAAACGTATCCAAAATGTGCACCAAAATTAAATTATGACCCTATTTCATAGTCGGCAGATGTATAGATATTACAAATACTTTACAATAACCACCTGCAAATGCTTTTAAAAGGCCATGTTTGAGGTGATTTTTTGCCGGCAGTCGCCATCTTTACTCACAGTTAGTGCGCCCTCAAAAAAATGGTGACATATGGACACATTTTATGAGGGCACACTAACTGTGAGTAACTAAATACTTTCAGATGGTGATTGATGACTAAAACAATGTAAAAAATAAGCGCCCACCCAAAATGACTTTGTTAAGCACCCTGGGCGCTTATTGGAATAAATACGGTACATGTATCCATGAAGTGTCTCATGACATTTTCCACACATGACGGGTAGCAACCATAGCAGAAATTGATTGGTACCATTACAAAATTGGTAAAATCACCTCTGCAATCATATAATACAAATGGATACATACATTTGGGTGTATTACAGTTGGGTGTATTTCTAAAATAATTGAATTGATATGTATTAATAGACGTAGATACTTGGAAAATTAACATGTACTCATATTTATACAATCATAAACCAAAAAAATGATACATCCACAGCAACATGGAAATGCACCAAATATGTATAAATCATTTCTCACAAATATTATCCTGCCTTAGATATACAGCAACCAAGTCATTTCTTGTGAATGTTTCAAGCTAAGCGCGTTAACACTGCAAAGGTCGTGTATACACACATCAGGTCAACCGGTCAACTATGGGATGAAAACAAAACTCGACCCGCGGATGACCGCCGGTTCCGTCCGGTTGGAGCCGGTTTGTATTGTTCTACACAATGGAACGCGGTTCATGGAATGCTGGCCGAGTTTTGATTTCATCCCTAAGGATATACATCAAAATAGATTGCATTATATGTTGCTTTATTATTACCAAAGTAACTTATTGCTTTGCGAATGGGTTAACGCATAGTGGTTCAAGGCAATAATGGTTTTCAATTTACTACTGTTTTACACTGCTTACTAGTATATAGCACTATCATACAATCACACATGCATGAATTAGATCATGAATATAGCTAAGCAGAGTACCTGGTTTAGACCAAATCACTTTTATGCTTTATGTTTAATAGCTCTAAAGCCTGTGTGCACATTATTCATAAATGTAACAAATTTCCTTATAAACTACACACAATAGACTTTTCAGGGTCGAGGAATTAATGCGGGAAACACCAATCATGCACAGACCATCACAACATAGTCAACTAATTAATTTCTGGCGATTTGAAGGAATATTCTGTCATGCAGTGGACACCACATTCAATAAGCCCTTTCGCAATTTCTTAAAACTTGGACTGCACATCAACATCCGGGTGCGTTTGAGAGATAAACAACTCAATCTCCTCCATTGACGAAGCGTGTGATGAACCGCGCCTGGAAGAGATTCCCTGATGATTTTGCTTTCCCGCATTCACACTAGCAGTTTCTCGCTAGCTCATCAATACTTTCATTGTCTTCTGCAAGTGTTCAGAAAACATTAAAACCAAACAATTTGCAAAAAACATGTAGGAAGTGTTTCTTACAAAGTGCAAAGCTCACCCTCATTGAAATAATGTGGCGAGTCCTCAATGTTTATCTTCCGAGCATATTACCCACAATGCACTGAAACTGCAAAAGGGCTTAAATACACTGCATCAAGTAAGAGCAATACCAGGCGGCGGATGACATGATCGAGCCGGCAACTCGTGAAACCGCCCGGCCATATGGCATTTTCCAATATAGTCGGTTAGTTTTGTGGGGTTCATTATCGAACCCCAACGGTTTTAGCTTGTATTTATACTATTTATCAACATAGGCCGATTTGTTTGTGATATTTCAAGTGTTTAAAAATTTCAAAATAATCCCATTCAATTACACGGTTGACGATGAAAATTTACTGAATTTAGAGAATGCAATGCGGCCACCACCTGAGCAATACGGTACATGATTGGTGTAAACAATCATACCATGCCATGCACTCATCAAGTGAAGATTGCTGGCATGACTTCAAATCAACACCAGCGGTGTATAAACCCCATCTAGCACAACCATTTTATGTCTTGTGAGAGGGCACCATGGCAAAGCATATGATTACTGGCTAGTATAAACTCAGGGTTATGGGTTCGAACCCCAGCAATGTCATGGTGTTGTTCACTAAAAACCCCCTTACCTCTATTTTCTCTCCAGACAGATATACAATTGTTGAGTGCTGGGAATGAGTGGTCAACCCCCACAGAAAAAGGAGATTGGCACTTAGGCCTTCAAGCATTACTCCTGAACGACCCTTCACCTTTCCACGTATCAATGCTTACCATAGAGGAAAGAGATAAACAGAGAAAGTACCACCAGTCAAAGTCCCTGTGTATTGTATATGGTGAGTTCTCGCATATTCATGAGGGCCGATTGTTCGATCGTGCCGTGTCTAACAATCACGCCAGCGCTGCGTGCCTTCGAGTATACGCGATAGAGCGTTGCGTGCTTTCGCGAATACGCGATAGACCATGAACATACGCGGTAATTGCGTAGCAGTCTCGCCTGTCGCATTTCATGGAACAATCGGCCCTCATTATCAGATGAGGCGGAGACTTTGACTGGTGGTACGCGCTCTGTAGTCCTTTGTGATGCTTACACAAGCAGGTGAAAGATATTTCAAGCAGAATAGCACATAAGAATAATGGTTGCATTGATGTTTTTGTAAGGCTTTATGGTATATGATTACCTCACACATTTCTGTATTCATCCTTGTTGAATGGGTTATTCCAGTTGAAATCTACACTCCCCCTGTGGAAGATTTTGGAAACACCTTCCACAGGGGGAGTAAGTTTTTCAAATGTAATTCGTCAGAGTTAATTATTTTGAAACTCATACTCCCCCTGTATATGGTTTTACCTACATCTTCCACAACTAGAGTGAGTATTTCAAATGGAAGTTACCCAATTGCCTATTCTATTCGAAACTTATACTGCCTCTGTGGAAGACTTTTGCTAAATCTTCCAAAGGGGTAGTGTGGATTTTAAATGGATTAGCCCAATCAAGCTGATCACCAGTGGCTCCCAGGTGTGGGGTCACTAGATAGACCAACCCAGGAGCATGGCCAAAAACAACATGTGGATCTACGTCACACCAACAGTTTGAAATCGGATTCCAACTATTTCTCAAAATCTTGCCTTAGCACCTCCCTGTCCATTAATGCTTAAACAGGAAGCCCCACTTGACCAGTTCACCACAGAAGAACTGCCTTACACCTGTTACTTTGATGACAGACAGAACAGAATTTACATGGATAAATTTCAACCTTGACTAATTCCCTAAGGAACTTGAACCAAAAGTGGGGCTTCCACTTTAACCCTGAACGAAACCATACTCATATGGACAGGCTTGTTGTTATTGCAGCATGGAATCAAAGAGATCAAATCCAAAGAATACCAACTCAGAATTGCCATGTGTGTAACACTATTGCAAATCCACCAACTTGGTTTGTCACGCATGGAGACTAAAATAGTGTACCTCCTGCATTTACTGGCATAAACCCGATGTCCAACAATACTTTGTGTTTCAAGATTGAGTGTTACAAAAGTTAGTGCCTGTATAATTAAAGACAGAGATAAATGCAATTTATCGCGTCTGATGTCACTGTCAATTACGATCCTTGATTGGTTTACACAGGTTAATCAGCGCGTAAAAGGAAGACCGGTCTATCTGGTGCTGATCGGAGAAAAGGAATAGCAGCAAATGGCGAAAAATTTCGTACTTTTACAAGGCAAAAAGCAGCTTTTCTAGGGATTGTGGACATGGTGCCTTCACCAAAGAAAGTTTCTTACTATAAAGCCCTTTTGAGATGGTTTGCATGTAATCCGCGTTCAGCAAGTCATCATCACGACACTTGTAAACAAACTGTGCTCAAGTTTGATTGACAGGTGACGTCAGACGCGATAAATTGTCTTTATCTTTGTCTTTCATTATAGCACTTTCCACAACAATCATGCACTTGAAATCAAAAGTTTATCGGCGAATTAATCCAGAAGTACACTATTTTGCCCTCCATGAGCGACATGCAAACATGGCAGAGTCGGTACTCTTTGGATCCAATCTCTTTGCATAGGATGCAAAGATGCAAAGAATGATAGGAGAAAATCCACTTTGGATTTCTAGCTATGATTAGGATTGGATTGCAGACTACACATGTTATACAAGATTCATCTATATTGTCCCACTGTCTGCAAAACTATTCTGTTAGAGGTACCACATCCATACATATTACTCCATACATAGTACTTTAATCAAACTATCCGATTCTCGATCATCTGAGCTCAAATGATAGGCACAGATATTTGCATCCAGCGTAATATCTAAGGACGATACACTATCGAGTAGGTGTGATCGTTTGAAAACTGACCAACCACATTCTTCGTATAGGGCTGCTGCTAGGCTAGGTTGCGATTGTGATTTGTACGCAGAAGGTATGTGCTCTCATGATCGAGAATTAAATATTTTGATTGTAGTGAACTGATGGTATTATACCAGGATACACATATTAGTACACAATTCCATATCCTGAAAACATCACATTATATAGCATTGTAATTTACACATACTGATGAATACCTGTTGATTATAAACCATCCCTATAGATGAGTTGACTTCTGACGTCAATGCCTGGCAGTATGCGCATGCATCATCACAATTTCCATTGTTTTTTGCCTGGCAGTATGCATGCGCACACATCTTATTTTGTTCAGGGCTTGTGTTTTTAAATCTCCCGCCACATCACAATAAGGCTATTGAACAATGTAGTGGTTGCATGCGGTTCACTCAAGCATATCGATATACCAGTCCCTTGCCTTTGTTGATAAACATTGAGGTCAACTCATCTATATAGTGGCCTGCATAATTTGCAGAGCGCAGGCAGCAACAATGCTGATACTATCGCCCTCTATAGTTATTACAATACAAAAGGTCCGGTTTACAGTTACCTGGGATTCATCAGTATGCGGTGATCAACGTGATATATTGGGCTATTCCATTTGAAAACCACAACCCTTTGTGGAAGATTTTGAAATTCCAATCATATTCAACGGCTGAAATTATTCCAGCTCCAAGCATTTTCATCTATAAAAAAATGCTTAAGCCTAATTGTGTGGAAGTTTTCAGAATTACAGACAAAATTGTCTACTTTTAGGCCACATTGTGCAATATTCAAATGTCAACAACTTTCAACTGGAATTTAACCCCCTAAGCACTACCTGCCGATATAATATTGCCTCTGATTGGTCAATTACATGATATCTTCATTTTAATCACCAATCAGAATGGAGCTTTGGAAATAATTCACCCCAATTTTTTTTTTGTGGTGAAATTATTCTAACAATGTTGCTGATTGGTCCAATTGATAATGAAATTTTCTTGTTAACCAATCCGCAGGTAGTTCTCATGGGGTTTATATAAAATTAGCAAAATTTTCAGCTGGATTGAACATAGACTCAACTGGAATTGAGATGGCAGTGAAATGTTCCACAGGGGGTGTAGATCGTAAATGGAATAGCCCCTTCTGAAGATGTTAACCTGGTCCATGTACAATGGCCTAAAATCTGCCTTGTATGTAAAAATCTGGAAAGTTTTTCCCAACTTTCCTAATAAAAATTAATTAATACTTTGAATTATATAGCACACAAATAATAACATCCTTAAATGCATAGTTTGAAACAAGTTTAAGCTGTAACAGGTAAGCTGCTCCTGAAAAATAAATACTAAATATAACTTTACACATATTTCATACATTACAGCACATTATATTTTTGGTTAGTACTTTACACTGTACAAATACTGCATGTAAAAGTAACTCGCATAGCATGTATGCGTTTTTAAATATTTTAGCATCAAAGCAGATTGTAGGTTTGTGTATTGGAATACAAACAACTTGCACACAATTCATTCAAGTTACAGAACATCTTGGTTTGCACCTCAAGGTTGTTCCTTAACTGTACCTGCCTGCAAGACAGAGGCAAGTTTTTTCACTTTAGACAGATAAAATTTCAAGTACTGCCAATTTGGTGGTTAAAAATTATGTCTGTCATGTGGAGCACACATAGGACAATAGTCTCACACATGTCACATATACCCGGTTGAGTCCCTGAATATGACCCAACTTGACCCAATGTTGACTAAGATGAAATTTACACAAAAGCACAAATATGATTGCAAAAATGAAAGAAACACAAGATAATTATCCATTGGAAAGCTCAGAACACTTCATCAGACCTGCTCACATGAAAGACAACCCCAGGATGAAAACATACAGGAACCCAGTTGTTTCGTGTTATGGAAACGGTTGTCACATGACATATATATGATACATTACAAAGAAAGGTACCTAATGACAGCTAGGTCATATACACTAGTTCAATATTGCTATCCATAAGTACAATGGAGTCAGAACAGGTACAAGTCAAAGAATTTTGTTGTTATTACAAAGACACAATGTCACATTTTTCAAACGACGGGCCCTTATCCACAGTTGTAGGCGAGACAAACATTGATGTGGAATGGGCAAAATTGGTAAAGAACAACCAAGACAATTATCCCTTCTATTGTGGGGTTTATGGTGGGATTGATGTACTTTTGACTGGCCTTATGAACAAATGATGCATATTATGCAGCAGAGAAAATGTACCTTTCATTGCAACATATACACAAAGACATTATACCCAAAGAGTACCAACTTAAATTTGCTCCATTTGTAATGCTATGGTAAATCCGCCATATTGGTTGTCGCTCATGAAGAGCAAAAAAATAGTGTACCTCCGGCATTTATTGGCAACAACCCAAAATCAAACTACAGGTTGCATCTTTCTTTACGCTTGCACGTTACAAAGTTTTGTGTATAGAGGACACACACACACTATTTTGCCCATCGCTGAGCAACATGTAAACATGGCGGAGTCAGTACTCTTTGGTTCTACCTCATTGCATAAGACATATGCTAGTTGACATTCTCTATAGCAAATATTTGCTGTGTATCACATTGCCATCAATGAGACAACTGCCATGGCAACACTTTCAACTGGCAAATGCCATGGCAACATTTTCAACTTTCAACTGCCATGGCCACTGGAAGGAAAATAGGAATTACACAAAAGAGAAATAATAAAACATAACATGGTTTAAATGAAAATACCTCCAACACAAAAACTCCTCTTACTTATAAACCTTGCAACCAAAACCACACAGCACATTTCCAATGATAAAAATATAAGAGCAAAAGAGATGCTGATTCATCGGCAACCATCCATCACGACACATGTTCCCCAAGTTGTGTATGACACAATATTCCACTTAAAATGATAACTGCTCTTAGAGAGTTCAAATGTCTGGTAGTGTTATGTGCCTTCCCTGCTGATGTACATATGTGCTAGGTACAGTTGTTTAAGATCTACTGGTTGGAAATCTGGAAATAAGAAAAGATAAATAGTAGTTGCACACATTATGCATAAAATGAAATTGTTTGTTTTGTTTGTTTGTCCTAACAAATAGAAAATAATTATACGGTTCTATCTGATACCGTTATTATTCATTTTTATTGTCTTGTTGCAAATATACTCAAATCACACAAAATATGCATATTGATCCTAACGCTTGAAGGGCTTTTTGGTGATTGGAAAGGAAAGAAGGGAGGAATAAATAGAGAAAACAAACAAAGAAGTTATTTGCTCTGGGTGGGATTCGAACTCCAGACCCCTTACATGCCAAGCACTAGGTCACCGACACTTAGCCATGAGAGAGACTGGAACAACCTTTTCCATAATATAACGGACATCACTAGCTCTGAACAGTTCAAACAAGCACTTCAAAGCTCCTTCAAAGCCAAGGAAATCAACATAAGAGACTAAAACAGAAGAAGAAGAAATTGAACAGTTAGGATATTCAAACTGATGCATGTCCTTTCGTTATGCTTCTTGAGAAATTTGAGTGATTTGATTGACACTGTGACGTCTGACCAATGAATTCGGCATGATCACCACCTACTACAATAGTGTATGTAAATTGTTTACAGAACTGATATTGACAATACAACAATAATTTAGAGTTTAAGATTTTTGGCACCATCTATTCACTACTTGCACGGTTCAGCCATTATGCACAATGTGCGAGAGCCTCGAACTGGCAGCACACATGAATGAACCGAACCAGTCATATTACATTGTGTGTAAAGTTATGCAATTATTCCTTTCATGTGATGTCAGTTTGAGGCTCCCCTTGCACATAGTATACAAATATTAACTGTCTATGAGTGTGATGGTGAAATATAATCACGAGGTGAAAGATGGATTGTTCCATTCCACGAGCCGGGCGGCGAGTGGAATGGAACAATACATCTTTCACCGAGTGATTATATTTCACCATTACACAAATTTAAGACAGTTAATATTTGTTTTATATCACTCATGCATAAATTCTATTACTAAAATACTATTTAAGGTAGGAAATACATTTTTCATCAACATAACACCATGTTTTGCCGTGATATACTTCACATTTTGGGGTCCACCCCATAATTAAATCGGCGAGTCCAAGAGTCAGCGCCGGCTTGGCGCAGGCGCACTCTGGCAGAGCACTATGATAGTAAAGACTATCACACGGAGAGGGTGATGGTAAAAATGATAAATGGTAATCAACCAATGAACTGTCTAGAATTTATGTATGAGTGATATAATACATATAATGGCGGAACCGTGCAAGTAGTGAATAGTGGACATAATAAAAATAAGTGATACACTTCTGCAGTGCAGAATCAGCCCTGGACGCAGTGCCGTGACCAGTACCCGCCGGGCGCGCTTCGCGCGGCCTCATAGTCCGAGGAACTGAGCCAGTTCTATGCAGAATCTGTTCAACTTAGCGCTTGTAACCAAAAAGGGAATTTTGAGAACTGATTCAGACCTACAAATTTTAGCACTAAAGAAGATGAGAGTCATGAGACCTGTTCCACAAAATGAGAGGAGAGTTGCACATCTTTATTTTTGAGTTATGCCAGATTCATAATCTCTGGATCATATGTGACGTGTCATGTCAAAAGCAAACACTTTTGGGCAGGATCGTAAATGGAGAAATAGCCAAAAATCTGCCGGGTGATTTTTTTCACAATTTGGGTTTGTTCTTGCGAATTTGTGATATTATTAATGTTAAAAATATTGTCTGATAGTTTCAGACCAGAATATAACTGGCATCTTGTATTTTTTGAGACATTTTTCAAGGTAATTCCTACTCTCAACATTGTCAATAATATTTTAAAGGCCGATATCTCAATTTCCAATTTTATATTACCATAACTTACAAACTCATTATCTTCGCTTAGGAATGTCCGATTTCATTGGGGAAAATGGCGTTATGGAGCAAAATATCTCTATATTTAAGATATGTAAAAACCTCAAAATTTATAACCTGCCCAAAAGTGTCTGCTTTTGACATGACACGTCACATATGCTTTAAAATGATATATAAAATGATATATACAGCGGTTCAAAAATCAAGAATTCAAAGAAGAATTCTTTCCGTTCATTTTGTGAGAACAGACCTGTCTCAAATTGGATGGACCTGGCCCAGTGATATCAAAACCTTACTTACTTTGTAGAGCTGGATGTTCGCCCCTTTCTACATATTCCACTATATTATATGAACTACCTGTAAAATTAAAAGAATGAAGAAATTATGGAATGTCACATAAACAGGGCAGGGTATATATTTCCTTACTATTTTCACTACTCGCACAGTATTTTAGACATTCTTTGTTAGGGCTCATATTGAAATACCCTACCACGCTTTCACACAGAAAGAAGGCAGGCTTCCCCTCGCTAAGCGCGCGCCTCAGGAAAGCTCGGTCATAAACCGGATGGATTATATGCATCAGTGATACACCCTGCCTTTTGAAGTGGTCTGGTGACAAGGATTATAATAAAAGTTTATCAAAGACTGGCAATTTTATTGATTGTTGAACTAATTGAACTAATCGGCTCATCGCACAACCCAGGAAAGCGCGCTCCTAATTTAAGTGGCTAATTGCAGTGTTACAATGTATAATCACACAGGATTTTAACAAAAGAAGGCTAGCACAGGAAAGCTGCAGGATGGCGCACACCTTCCTGTGTAAGGGAATTTCAATATGAGCCCTTAAACATGATATGCTTTCTATGAATCTACTTGGGTTGCTTATGTTATAATTCAAATATTTTGCTCCTTCAGAGCAGTACAACAGCTCTTCCAGGTACACTACTATACTTTGATCAGCTCTTACGTGGCAGGAATTATTATGCTTTTATCACTACGCCAAAGTAGACCCACGTTAAGAGTGATATACTTGATTTGCCTGGTCTATATTTAAAGAAAGTAGACAAAGTATAGTACTTCAATTAATAATTTGTAATACTTCTGGCGAGATGTCACAAGACCATTCTCCAAATAAAATGTATTGATATTAATCCATGCGATGTTATATGACCCGCCGATTCTGAGCTGATCAAACTGTAGATTCCTATTGTTGCCTCCCACAGGTACACTGATGCCGCACTCTCAAGTACATACATTGGAATCACATACAGTACACATTGTCGTTGGGCAGGAAAACCTCATACGTGCTTGTGGCCCCTGAACATGTATTTTTAAAACAAAACTGCCAAGAGGTTAAATAAGAGGTTTTGCTTTAAACATATTCAGGGGCCAATGACACATGAGTTTTTTCCGGCCCAAAGATGACATACTGGTCTTAGATTGGTACTACACTGGTACTTCCGAGTAGCCCCAAAGTAGCTGGGCGGCATTGTATCTCTGGGACCGACAGCAATAGGAATCTGGTACAGTCACAGAATTAAAACCAGAGAACCAGGACTCGACCGCCATCTTGATACAGGCATGGATCAAAAATTGGGGGTATTCGGTTTCCCTCGGAATGCGCTCGAGGCATTCGTGTCATAAAAGCGTGACATGGATGATGGGCGCATTTGAGAGACGCACTTGATGCGACCTGCACGCGAGTACCAAGACGCTTCAGATGAGGCGCAGAATTGTTTTCGTTAGTCTCCGCACATCGTCGGCAAGGACCCGAATACCCCCAATTTTCTCCCCATAGCTGATGGCGCGATTGTATGTGGCGGTATAGAGAGTCCCGGTTCTCCTTCTCCAATTCTGTGGGTACAGTAGTGAACACATGTACACATTCCTACCATTAATTACCACACACATTTCATACACCTTATTAAAAAGACACTAACCTTTTTTGGAATTTCTTGATTCACTAAGTTGTCTTTCTGTTTTCTTCCATGCTATATTAAAAAGAAAACATAATAATTTCAATATCAAGTAGTAACTGCCTTTTTAAAAAACTAAACATTACTTTATTTAAAGATTTCCTGTCTACCTAACACTAACATTCAATATTTTAATTCCTAGGCAAGTTTTTATAAACCCTTGGCATTGTAACTTATTGTAAAAGATGGTCTCAGGAGCAAATGGCAAAAGGCAAAGCCGTCCTATTTAAAAAAATTTACACAAAAGTACACAAAGTCTATGCACTATAACCCCCTTATTTATTTATTTTCCGGCTGCCGAATTTTCTTATTTTTTTGTGAATGTGAAACAATAATTGAAAAATAACACTTTGATGTTTTGCAAAAGTTCATGCTACAAATCATATACTTGAAAACCTGCTTGCTTTATTGTTGTTTTGGTTATGTACGTGAATACAAAAGTGTTGTTTCAGCCCTCTTTACAACATATTAACTCAAGAACCACAGGACCTACAAAAGTATATTTGAATTCTTCTATACACTCACTATGAAATGAAATGATCAATGCAACTTTTGCCAAAGCTCACTACCATTCGCAAGATGCTGTGAACTACCAAATCGCAACAGTTTAAAATAGTTGCTACAATCTTAACACTTTACTTTCATTCCTAGGACATTCATTAATCTGATCAATCCACATCATATAACCTGTTTACACAGTCAGATATACAGGTAGTTTAATCAGACAAGTTTAATGAAGGCCAAGGGTGACTACATGTACATTTAATAGGCCAAGAAAAATAAAAGGTCTGTTTGCTCTTTTAGCTCTAAATTTATTTGAGGTGGTACATGTAGGTCAATCTATTTTTTTTTAAGATCCAAAGTATTCCGTGGTATCTACGTACAGACAAAAATATGAATCAAATACTGGACTCACCAACGATTTTTTCAGTAACGTTGCGACCGTTCACGGGTCTTCATCAGACTAACAGAGACTTGACTGATGGTTTGGTCACGTGATGGTAATCGTCGTCGCAACGTTACTGAAAAAATCGTTGGTGAGTTCAGTATTTGATTCATATTTTTGTCTATTTTATACTACTGGATGACTCAAAACATTCATAATCTTGTATCTACGTACAGTTTGACATGGACCATTTGGTCAATGACAAACACTCAAAGTTACTAATTGCAGGCACAGGTTGTTGTGTAAGACTTTCAGCGAAGAGTTCTAGGTCTTGGTCAATAACACAGCAACTTTAAAAGAATGTACATGAACTGTATGACAAGAAATATAGCATTTGTTTTCAATATTGATAGGTTTGAACGCGAATTACTAGTTGGGAGATAAATTCGGAAAAATAATGCACGCGCGGCTTGCGCGCCCCGAAGGGGGGAGTGCATTAGACGCATCAACATTAGCGCAAGTGCATTATTTTGTCTAATTTCTCGAACAACAAGTAATACACGCTCATTAACATATTTCATACACGAGAAGAATAAACATGTGATTTTTGCTGTTTTTATAACAAAATTATCACTAAAAATATTGGAAAATAGAACCAAATATAAATGCACCAACCCTCCCGAAAAATGAATCAAACATATGTGACGCGAACGTGTGCGAAAGCACTGTGCATAGTACACGGAGTGCACATTATACACAATCCATGCATGTTTTGGATTTTTCTAACGCTTGCTCTGATTGGTTCTCGCTATCTGAGAGTGTATGAAACAGCATTCATTGACAATAGGTGAATATATGGGGTCCACACCTTTTAAGATCTAAATTTCACCAATGTTTATGTTTAGTGGTGCAAACTCCATCAAAATGTTAAAAGTTACATTTCCACTTTTCAAAAATTCAAAGGGCACAAAAGGGCAATCAAAACTTTTTTAGGCCTTATATCAACCCACTGGGACTTAACTCTTGAAAGCCACAACTTCTTATCTTTGGTCTGTGCAAATGATAAACACATCCCACTACCTGTATAAACACCAGCACTCACTAACTTGTGTGGATTTCTGATGAATGTGTTTGCACTTTTAAGAGATGGTCAACTGTGCAAAATTTACAAACTTCTTACAATATAAATATTTTTTGTTTGACAAAACCAAGTGAATTTTTACTCACTCACTACAATATTTCGTCCTTCACATTGGCGGACTTCATCAGGTATGACTGATATGGTCATCTGATCCACTTTCTTACAATATTTTATACAGATATATTAAGGGGGTACTACACCCATGTGGTAAATTTGTGACTATTTTTGCATTTTTCTCAAAAAACAATTACACACTGGTAACAAAAGTTATGTATATTATTGGGGCAAGGAATCCAATTACTACACTGAAATTTCAGTGACTCAAGACAAGCGGTTCAGTATTTATGATAGGAAGCGAGGTACATCCTAGTGGTACCTTATTTCTGATCATAAATAACAAACCGCTTGTCTTGGGTCACTGAAATTCCAGTGTAGTAATTGATTCCTTGCCCCTATAATATACATAACTTTTGTTACCACTGTATTATTAGTTTTTGAGAAAAGTGCAAAAATATACACAAATTTATCGAGGGGTGTAGTACCCCCTTAAAGTGACGATTGATGAAATATCAAGTATCCATGAAAACTATTTATTTTTATATTTAAACAATTGGCTAAAATATCAAACAAAATAAATAAACCAAACATAAAATATTTGAATCCTTGTTCTGTTTCTGATTGTGCGAGTGTTTGAAAGCATTTTAAAAATGGACCAGACTCTTCCACCTGTTGATATACATGTACCTTACCTTCTTCTAACATTCTAACAACTTCTAGATGTGATTCACTAAATCTACTGGCAGGTACTGCATTGTGAGATCTCTTCCCATTGATGTGACTATTAAACACTGGTCTGGGTGATATTTGGGCACTGAGAAAAGACACACACACAGATCAATCATAAGTTGAAATTTAAAACATTTATACATGTTTGATTATATGAATCGGATCAAGTTCTCTTCCACAGTGTTACACAGATACTGTCACTTGTGTTCCCTAATCACAGGCCTAAAGTGTCCCTAAAAGTGACCAATTATGGCAAATGTGGGCTCGTTACCCTGGTAACGAAACACCAGAGATTTCGCAAACTATTCGTTGGTTACAATGTTTTATATAAATTGAAAGGAAAGAAAAGAAAAGAAAAGAAAAGAAAAGAAAAGAAAAGAAAAGAAAAGAAAAGAAAAGAAAAGAAAAGAAAAGAAAAGAAAAGAAAAGAAAAGAAAAAGAAAAGGAAGAAAGAAAGAAAGAAAGAAAGAAAAAGAAAGAAAGAAAGAAAGAAAGAAAGAAAGAAAGAAAGAAAGAAAGAAAGAAAGAAAGAAAGAAAGAAAGGAAGGAAGGAAGGAAGGAAGGAAGGAAGGAAGGAAGGAAGAAAGAAAGAAAGGAAACGAGATCTGATTATGTTAGCCTGCGACCATGAAAGCATGCACAGCCAGCAGTGACAAATGAATCTGTGAGAACCGGAAGTGATCCCTTAATTACCTTTGACCCATAAAAATATTACATAGTGCTTAGGATGTCATAAGGAATATTCCTGGTGAATTTCAGCTTAATCGAACTTATACATGGATTTTGATTTTTTTTAAATTTATGATTGACCTTTTGACCCCCCTTAATGACCTTTGACCTCAATGAATAAAAAACCTTATGTACATCGACAAAATGCATTGTTCCAATTTTAATTAAAAAATTCTACTATGTTTAGTTGTCGAGATAAAAATTCTTGCCCGGACTTATTTAGCTAAAAACAGGAAGTGACCCCTTAATGACCTTTGACCCCCAAAATAAAAATACCATGCATACATCAGGTAACACTGATTCATGTATGATGATTATATTACTCTGGTCTGTTTACATTTTGAGATAAAAATGTTTTTAACTTTTTTGATAATTTTGGTTTTTGACCGGAAGTAACCCCTTAATGACCTTTGACTCCAAAACTGTAGGCATCCTAAAGATCCTAGCTAGTAGCGATGCATGTGTGCTAATGGCGACTCTCTGCTATGTAATTTGTAAAGACAGTGATTTTTTGAATATTTTTTACAAATTTTTCAGACTTTTACCGGAAGTGACCCCTTAATGACCTTTGATCCCAATTCTGTGAACAACTTTTAGACACTGGATATAGATGATGCATGTGTGTAAGTGACGTCACGATGCTATGTAATATGTGGGAGGAGTAGCATTTTTAGTGAAAATCCAAGTTTTGGCCATTGACCGGAAGTGGATGACATTTGACCGGAAGGAGATCATGTGACATCTGTGGCACCACCAAACGGTTCTACTGACCAAGTATGGTCAACATGTCTGAAAGCATGTGGCTACGATGGCTGATCATAGTGTTGACAGAAGAAGAAGAAGAAGAAAGAACGCGGTAAAAACAATGCACAGCACCAAGAGCGGCTGTGCAAAAAGAAAGAAACTATATAATGAATCATTTTGAGCAGGTATTTTGCAATCCTGAACATTTTCTTTCAGGCAGGTTGGTTCTGGGGGTAATTTGATTTACCCATTAATTTCCTGCTTCATTTCATTTCTATGTTCTCATTTCCTCAATTGATTGTAATCTCAACTAGCCATTCCTATGCCTACATCCCTTGAAGAGGTAGTTGCCAATTAGCCAATCCCAAGTATGACCTTCAGGAATCAGCACCATGATCACAATGCCATGTGTCACAAACAATACACTCACTGAATAACAAATGAACCAGTAGTCAACAAATTCAATGCTTCAATCAAAGATCTTTTTACTTAAATGTATTGTTTTCTTTGTTCATTTTCACACTTCTTTGAACATGTACAAATGTACATGGCTAAACAAAATGTTATAAAATAGGAAATGCATTCATCAGAAGTTTTATCACTTGATTTGATTGGTCATCATTTGATTGATTGATTGGTCATCACTTGATTGATTGATATATTGACTATTTGTTATTGATTGATTGAATGCTTGATAACTAACTGTTAATGGAAATTTTGACATCAGCACCTTTAACATAATTACAAGGTCAGTGCGAACATAATTAGTACATGCATAGGTCTGGGATTTGCAACTGGTAGCGGTCACAACACTTGTGGTGGACTGTTGTATTCCAAACAGTGCAGAGCAGCTAAATAAGGGGAAGAGATGTTTGTGTACCTTGACTAATCAAGAAATCATGTTTAAGGAGAGCCATTCTAAGCCATAAAAATGCAAAACTCCAAGGGGTGCTGGTACAGATCCACTGAAAAGGGCCCTTTTTAGGGGGGTACTTACTATTATCGAATACAGAGGTGTAAGAATTCCGGATATTCCCAGGATTGGATGATGATAATTCGTCATAAAAAGAGCCAAAAACAAGCCCCCTTGCACTTCCGGAAATTTGGCGAGGTCCTCGCCTTTGGCTTGCATGTTTTTCAGGGAGTGGATCGTTACCTCACTTACACCTCTGCAAATAACCTTTTGAACTTACCTCATTGTGCCATTCACAAGTTCTTCTCTATCTGAACTTGTGTCAATTTGTTGCGGCAATGCTGTATGCAGAATGAAATAAATAGATCACAAAAATCAATAAGATTGTGCAAATTTTGAACACAACTTTTGGCCAAAAATAAGTGTCTACAGCTGTGGCGTATCATACAAAACCCGATGTACCGTATTCATTCCAATAAGAGCCCAGTGTGCCCAAAAAGTCATTTTGGGTGGGCGCTTATTTTTTACATGGTTTACCTAATTTTTTCCTAACAGGAGTTTATTAGAGACAAATCGATGTACGTTATAAAACAAAAGGGTCCTGAGACGTTCTAGTAGCTTTTTTGATGCAGAAAATGTATTGTAAGTTTACACATGGTCTGGGACTTCTAATCCCCCAGCTATTTAACTGTATCAACGTCTATCCGTCACTTCAACATTAATGGTAGCCCTTCAGCAAATTGAAAATACCCTGGTTGGGCGCTTATTGGGGCATGGGCACTTATTGGAACGAATACGGTACAATAAGCAGGGGTTTTTTCACCTAAAACAGTGGTATGCAGGATTTTTTTTTAGGTCCTTCGCTGCATTTTTGGGCAGAGATAAACACTAGATCCTCTGCTTTGGGTAAAATATTAGACTTGTCATTAAACTTAGGTGGAAATGGGGCTTTAAACTTGCAGGGGACAATATTAGCTTGTAGTACAGTGTCTCACTGTCTATAGGCCTATATCACAACTCACTACTCAGTGACAATAGGAGCAGAATTTTTTCGGGATGGGGGGGGGGGGGGGGATTGAATATATGGGGGTGGGGCAAAATTAATGAATTTTGCGCAAAATTGCCGCAAAATGTGGAAATTTATGTAAATTTGGGTACTTTTCCTCAAAACTGGGGGAAAAATAGGGGGGACAAAGTAAAACAATGAGGCGAATGATGTCGCGTGTTATATGAGACGATAGATGCATGACAGCAGCTAAAAACAATACCTTTATTCTTATTCTTAAACATTTCAATGAAAATAAATATATTAATCATTGTTACCAAATTTAAATCAAATTAAATCCTACAGTTGATTTTATGAAGCACTATAAATCAATTTAAAACCCTTCCAAATTGTGCAGAATGGGTGAAGTTTCATGTGTATCTTGTAATTCAAAGTACCAAAAATCATGATTGTACATAAATGTCCACTCCTTTACAGCATTATTCTATCTGCAATATATTTTTGTAGTTTGGTACCATGTTTTTAAATTACATTTTTAATAGCTCAAGGTGCAACTATTGTAGGGATAAGAAACAATTTTTGAAATTCACTATAGATCTTTTTCTTTTGCCACATCATAAAATGTCCCCTCCTTTTCGGTTTATAATACAAAATCATGACTTTGTCTTAGAATTTTATATACATATGTATTCCCACACTGATAGAGTGGTGAAAACTAATGAAATTCATAATAGGAACTGCTAATGATAATTAAGTGTGATTTGTGGAGAAATAATGTGTTATTCCAATTTTAAGATTTCAGCGTGTCAAAAAAATGTGTCCCCTCCTTTACCATCAATGGTTTTTGCATTTAATTCAAATAATATTGTCTTTGTTTGAACTAAAGAAAGGTGAACCTAGGAATATGGGTTGGATACAAACAGACATAAAAATAGCAAAATCCACTTGGTCAATGTTATTATTTTAATTTTATGCTCCAAATAGTCAACAAAAATATGTAAAGGTGGGGACATTTTTTGACACATTTTCCTCATATCTCAAAAACGCAAGGTAGTATGACCACCAAACTTGGCATGAGACAAGATACTAACCCACTGCTTCATGTAAATGCATATAAATTTTACTTGTTTTGGTAAACTTGCAAGTAACTTCTCTTAGTCAAATTCAATATTTGAACCATTTCCATCAGTTAACATGATTCTGCGAAAAATTGATGCTTAAATAATATACAATCTGTATATATCATTTGAAAGCTATATTTGTCAGCAATTAATATTAGACAACTTTGGAGTTGAAAAAAGGGAGCATCAAATCAGTGTAATGCTGTTTGTAAACTTTGGTATTTAGCCATTTTCCTTCATATATCCAATTAAAAAATAATATTAAAAAAAAACCAGTGGTTAAATGGCTAAATAATCATTAGAACTTGAAAATTTAATATATTTAAACCACTTTAACATTTAAAACAATCACATTAAGATACTCTGATTTTGAACCCTCGTGAAACCCACTTGTGTACCCTGATTGTGAAACAGCCCAAACGCGTTTGGAAATGCATGAAACGCTAGCTGTTGAAAAACGAGGATTCGCTGTATGCCTGGTCGAGCACCCTCACAGACCCGAACGTAGTGAGGGTGCTTGGTATATCCGCCATGTTTCAAATCCATGGATGGCCAGCATAATGTCCCGCAAATTTAAGCTCTATGAGAAGCCTATTTTGATTGCAAAATGAGAACACAGAGTGGCTTATCTTTAACCCACATTTTCAATCTCTCATGCCAGAGGTTAAAATAAAACGATCCCTAACTAATTATCAAAAGATCGTAAATTTAATTTCTTGAAACGTGCCGGCGAAACGATTTGTTTACAAGTAACAATCCTTGTTCCGACACCGATACCGTTCATTCGGCTTCATTCGGCAAACCACGTGATCACTCAGGTGAACTAGGATTGGACGATAGATTGCATTAAATTTTATCCAGGTTACCGGGCCATGCATAATGGCGATACTCGCGTCTTGGAAATATTTTTCAACCATGTTGCAAAATGATCGGAAATACACCATCAAGGCGACTCGATCGGTAAGCATCATTGAAACTAAGCAATATTTAGTATATTTCTTCTTTTGATTTTTTCGATAAAATTGTAGTTTACAGTTTTGATTAGTTTGATGAGAGTGGATTTCAAAACCAGTCCACTAGTAGACGTTGTAATTGACAGTTTGACATTTCTGCGGAGGATAATGTGAATCCATGATAAGATGTGGCGATCAATTTCACGATTAAAATCTTTCCTTTGGGGCGATTTCCATTTCTTGCTATCATTTAAAGGCTGAAAGCATCAATACTAAAGATAGGCCATCAGTTAGGTATGCTAGGTGAATTCAAATTTGCCATCAAACTGCATCATTTTATATATCAAATTAAAGCCCTTGAGTAAACAAAGCCAAAACTGAAAACCTTTTTTTTCATAGCACTTTCCGTAGCAAAGGTACATCTTGTCAAAGATTGACTTTCATCAAACAAAAACAATGTCAAAAAGATTCAGCTAGCAAAATTCCCCAAAACGGCATTTCGGGGCTGTTTCTAGATCTTAATCTCATGACATGATGATAGCAGCTTTTTTTAATGGAACTGCTATCAAAATCCCTCTAAAATTCCATGTGCGAGTGACTTATCACCATAAAAAATCATATATTTGGGTCAATTCCAAGTGAAGTATTATAGAAAACATATTTATGTAGGTTTCTTTCTTCGGCCAGTTGTTTTAAATTTCTATGTAAAAATGCATTGACATTGTCGGCGAATTTGGCTGACTAGCAAATGTGTTTGCCTGGCATACCAGAGAAGATGTAATAAAGAGGAGGTTGATCAAGCTATCCTCAAACAGAATATGTGTGAGACCGCTCACTCAAAGTAAATGATGAATCACCCTATTTAGCTGCTTTACAATAGAATACCACAATAGGGTTTGAACCGGGATGGGTGTGATACACAAGCTGCAGCTAACTGCTTTTAGGGATAGGTCAGTGTGTGCATGTCATAATGCCATACACACCATGCATGCAGACCCTGTCATCTTGTCAGATTTCAGATAAAATATGACTGAAGTTCCATGGCAAATTATAATTTTTGCTACTTGTTGCCACTTTCAGACTCTATTATTTATGATAAAGAATGTTATCAATTATCAGAATATCTTTATTAGGTTGGCAGGAAATGACAGGAAAATACATAAAATAATAAAATAGAAATGATCAACAATCATCACCTCTCTAAAAAATCCTAAAAATTCTTCTTTAGAAATTTATATATTTACAAAAAACGGTGGATTTGGGGGGAAATTTTACAGCACTCGATTTCTTTCTTGTATTATCCACATGTGGTATCCCATCCAAGCAGCAGGTCCTTAGCACACGCGTTTCATACTTTTTAACAATTTCTCTATAGAAACATTGGAAATATTTTCAATTCTGAAGTGAAAATTGGTCAACCATGGGCGGTCACACACATAACATCATAGGATATTTCAAGTGGATGTCTAACTACTTGAGAATAAAGGACTATGAATAGATGCGACAGGATTACCTACGGGATTATCTCAAGGATATAATTCCGTTGACCCTCCTCTTTATTACATCTTCTCTGGGCATACCTACATCAGTCGCTTGTGCAGATATGTTAACATTGGATTCCATTTCTTGTTTTATTGTTCACTGTATGGAAAAGCCTGTTCTGTCTTATCTTGTATTGGTTGTATTTCCGACGCATAGATTCGCTGTACTATCAGTATCATGACTATCACGGCAATTTTTGGCACAAAGATATAGGGATGATGACGCTGTGTATGGGTTCCCTTAGACTCGCTGAGTCTCATGGACGCCGTTCCTATGTCCATCAGACTCGTATTTCCCATTTTGGATGTCAATGGGAAATACACACTTAACGCTTTGCGCCGGTTAAAAACTTAAAAAAAAAAATCTTTAAAATTTTATCAATGTATATAAAAGTGGTACCAACCTTATTGTGCTTGCTAATTTAAGACTCGGTTGAAACAAAATTAAGGATCGAATGCATTTTAGTGTCCAAAAGGCAAAATTATCGTCAAAGTTCTGCGAAATCGGCACCCTTGCGAAGGGTTCAGAATTGAATCGAAGCGAAAATATCCGATCTTTGCGATCAAACACACAACATTACAACTTTAAACATACTATTGGCAAAAGACATTATTGCCAAACAATACAGAATAGAAAATTTGACATCATTTTCTCAAAATATTGAAAAAATTTGCTCACTAGACATCGAAAAAGTACGCAATCCAATTCCCGTTCAAACGCGTGGGAAACTGAAAGTGCGATAATCGTGACTAGGTTCCCTGTACTACTAATTAAGTACTATGCAGTTTCCATGCATGCAATGCATTGGCATGTGGATTGTGGTGATCATGACATGATGAGTATCAAGCATGCTGTTTTACTTTGATTTTCTTACCTCTGCGATTTTGAACGTTAAACTTGCTGGGTCCCTTGGCCAATTTGTACATGTTTACAAATTCCACATTAGCTACGGCGAAAGCATCCGCTGTTGGACGTACTCACGTTATTATGGAATTTCTATGCGACACACGATTTTCGATCGCAATTTCGAAATGTGACTTGTGTTTCTAAAACAAAAAATAATTTGGATAAACTACTTGTGTAAGTAAGATGTTATTTTCTTTCAGAGTACAAACTTCAATCTTAAATTGCTCAAGTTATAAAAAAAGATACACTAGTTGTATGTTAATACCAAGTATATCTAGTTTTATTGTGATTATTTTAACACGAATGTTGAAGTTCTAGAATCCATACCCGCACGAATTCCCTTTAAATCATTACGCATAAGGTTGACATTATAGGGGCGGTTAGTATCAAAAAGTGTATGCAGAATGTAAACTCAATGTAAAATGAGTACAGGGGATCTATAAATCAGAAAATAACGTGATATTATTGTGAAAGAATATTGTATAAAATCAATTCTACTTACATATAAAGTGTACACCGCTCATGTAATTATTTTTGTAACTGTTATGCAAGAAATTACTTTAAATGGTATAAATATTTAAATTTTTACTATTATTTGTTTGTAGCACTGCTGGTGTAGTGGTATCATGCAAGATTCCCATTCTTGCGACCCGGGTTCGATTCCCGGGCAGTGCACACTTTTTTGGCTTCCTCATTAAAAAAGTCTAACAATTTTGGCGTTGTGTATTTCGTTTTGAAAAATAATTATTATCTTACCGCATTTTGTTTTTTTATTTGAGGAACCCAGAAAAATTATATTTTCAAACAAAAATGATGACATTTTTCAAAAGATTTGTTTCTCATTTTCTTACAGCAATCAAATATTGTAGTAGGATATCACTGAATAATACCTTGATTCCTTGAAAATCATGTAAATTGCCCTAAAACCTCTAATTCCCATATCCAACATACTTTCACTGTACTGATTTGACAAGTTTATGAGTTGAAGAAGATATTTATAAGTTAATACTCATATGAGTGGTTTTATTCAAATTGACTACTATGCTTCAACGTGTCTCATTGCTTTAATATAATTTTTGTTGAACCATGAAATGGTCTCAGCCTATATTATTCTTTGTTACTTCCTTGCTTCCTTAATCAGCAACCTTTTGGTCTTAAATGGACACTGCCAAGAAGCCTAGACCTCAGAGTGGTGTCATAAGTAAAGAATATATGGCCTATTATAAAAATATTTTCCCATCCGAAACCCGGGTCATTCATATGGGTCCTTTTCATATCTTGTTAAAAATTTATTGTTTAATAAATTTGTCATTTTCATTAGTAAATATTTTTGCTAAATAAAAGGCTTTTATAAAACATAACTGAATCCTAATCATTTAGTAAGTTCTAACTGGCAATAAAAGTCCAATTTTAAAGTATTTGCCCTATGTTTGAAAATATAGGGCCAAAAACATGCGGTTTTTTTGTAGCCTGTGACAAGTGTTAAGGGAGCGATCGTTATTTATGGCAGGGGGGGGAATGGGTAAATTTAGGGGGAATACGAAATTTTTTTGTGGTCTTGAGGGGAACCTGAAATTTTAGTTGAACCAGTAGGGGGATTGTTAAATTTTAAATGGAGAAAATTGGGAAAACAAGGGGACGCGAAAATTTTGAGCGGATAGCGAGGGGAACGCGAAATTTTTGTCAATATTTTTGCCAAAACACCCATTCCCCCCCCTGCCGTAAATAACGATCGGTCCCTAAAATAGGCTTACTATTTTTTTTCCAGGTTGTGCATTCTAATTCTTAAAGCACATTTTCTAATGTAATAATTTTTAAGCAGTTATCAAATTTAGCATAAAATACCTTACTATAAGCAAATCATAATACTATTAATAGCCTGTACTGGCAAATTTTGTGAATGCTTGTGCTAAGGGGTGCCAAGTGTTTGAATTTTGTGACTGAAAGTTAAGAAATCGTGCAAAACTGCATGTTTTTGGCCAATCCCCCGCCTCCAACTTTTGCAAACTATTAAAATTTGATTTTTATTGCCAGTTAGAAGTTAGAACTAACCGCTAGTTTATATGTTTCATTTGGCAAAACAGGATTTTAAAAATGCGCCGAAAGTGGAAAAAGTATTTGATCAGATTTGGTGTTGTGCGCCCGTAGGTCTTGTGCTGACACAACCTTAAAATGGCGTCCTGGACAACCGGTTACTACGCAAGTTTACTGTCCGTATTTAGTGTGATCATTGGCTCTACTTATGGTATAAACATTTGTTTTGTTTCTAAACCTCTTTAAAAATGTTTGTTGAAGTTGTTGACCATAACTGTTCTCATTGATTGTCAGGAAAAAAAAGACGTGTTGGGGTCGCAATATATGGGCAGACCAGTCACACATACATGACATATTCTCACACATATTTGATACACACACAGTGCACTGCGGAAGATTTGTAGAGTTTGTATTTATTGATCAGTACTATCGCTCGAGTCGAGGTTTCATACTTCATACTTGGACTCTATCATATACTGGGATACCTTTGGCATGTTTAAGATTATAGGCCTTATACATCAAAATAAAAAATAACTGGTTTAGTTGGTACATGGTGTCAGGGGTGGGATTTGGACCCAAACTCATGATAGTATGATAGCTCATGATAGTATCTGGTTTGCTGATAATAACATTTAGTTTATGAGATTAAAGGAACAGTCAGTGACTTGTGAACCAGGACAACCTCATGTACATATTTTTTTTTTTTTTTTTGGGGCTTTGGGTAAAAGGGGCCGCAAAAAAGAAGGGGCGATGGAAGAAGAAGGGGCGGCAAGAAAAAATATTAAAGAAAAAGGGCAGTGTGGTGCAGAAGGGGCGGCAAGAAGAATTATTAATGAAAAAAGGGCGGAAAATTATGGAAAAAGTTAAGTTGTGCAAAGAAGTACAAATGTATGAAACTATACTTTTATTAGGTTGCCAGCAGGGCTACCGCTCAAGGGGGTGAGGGTTATCCACCCCACTTTTTTTTATTCTTGAGCACCATCCTGGCTGGAAAAAAAATTGGGTCAACCTTTTCGGGCTGTTGCTGTAGGGGACGGCAAAATTTACCTTTTCTGTAGCCCCAGGATAGGAGAGGCCACGATACACCACTTCATTTGGAAACAACAGTAATCTAATTCAGTCATAATCATTTTGCCAATTACAATTGCCTGTGCAAAGACGTTGATTGAAGAGAACCTTAGTCAATACCAGTTAATGTAACAACGCATGAAATTGAAGAGTTATTTACTTGGAAGGTAGAATAAGTTAATTGGCAAAATATATTGAACAGAAAATCTCTGATTTGCCCTTTAAAAGTTTAAGGCCTATATACTCATTCAAATAACCAATATTTACTGCTTTGGTGGCAGCAGTGGGATTTTAAAAATACAACAAACTGGTTTAGGGTAGTGGTGGGATTTAGGTTCCAAACCATGGGCCAACTTTGGGGCAATGTTTGGGATTAAGACCTAAACTGCAAAACTTTTCAAAGTTAGGTGGCAGTGGTGGGATTAGATTCCAGTGATTCCAATTCAAAATTTAAATTGATGCTCCTAAAATCATGCTGCCCATTCTGCATTCATTTTTATACTTTTTTTTATATTAGAATTAATTGAGTCCCCCCCCCCTTTTTTTTTGGTAGAAATCTGCCATGCTTGTTGGATTCCTTGTGTCATTTCCTTTCTGAAAATGTATACTTATCATCATTACAATATACAATACAAAATAATGTTTAAAATTTCCGACTTAGAGTGATCCTGCGTGCCCCCTTAAATTGCGCTTCAAAGGTGGATGATACATGATTATACCATTGATCACTCAAGGAGGAGGGAAAGAGTAGCTGTCAATCATCTACCTTTTGATGGGCGTGCCTTTGACTTTTCTATTGCTAATTGTTTGATCCTCTTCAGGTTCAGGTATCAATGACTGGCACTTTCCTACTTGTGTAGTAGCAGATGAAAGTGATGGTATTTGTCGAAATGTCTTCCTTCGCTCATCTACCAGCCTACCATCAGCTAGATATGGTGGTGATGTTGTTCACCATGAGTGGCTACGCTACCTGGACCATGTCTACGATTATGATGACCAAGATGAAACCGACTGCAGAATCCGTAAGTTAGTTAAATGAAAAGTTTTATTTTTTAAGTGAATTTTGATCATAATAATAATGCTAAATATCGTCAGCCTGCTACAATAATTGTTTAAGTCATTTTTTTAAAATTTGAGAATAAAGTACAAAATATATGGTTCAAGTATGCATCTTAATTAATTTAATCATCCTTTATTTCTGATTATTGTCTCAGTATCATTTTGTTCTTGAGCAACGATTGGTGAATAAATATGGTTAAATGCATGCTTGAACCATATTTTGTACTTTGTTCTCAAAATTACACAAAAATAATAACAATTATCAGCATGCTGACGATATGCACTCAACCTGCCAAAACTAACGATCATTTAGGCAGATGGATTTATTTCTCTGGAAGAGACTCAATTACCCCAAAATATCTTGGAAAATCTGAATGAGAAAAATTCAAACATATTTTGTCAAAATCTGGGAAAGTCAGACCAAAAAGAACATGATTTTTTGTATTTGATAGGCCATGCAGTGTGCACGAAACATGTAAAATTTTGCAATTTTACCTTATTTTGATTTTTCTGGCTATAAAGAAAGATGTACAGGGAATTTATTAGTGGCAGTGCCATGGGAGGGGGGGGGGATGGGGAAAATTCCCCCAGTAAGAACTCTTGCCCCCCTGTTGGCCCCCTGTAAAACCAAAATTACGAAAATCTCCACTTTTGACGGCAATTTTATGCTTAAAATTTGTTGATTTTGCCCCCCCTGAAATTCTCTTTGCCCCTCAATGCCCCCGAAAAAAAATTCCTGGCAACCGCCACTGGCAATTATTGCTTTCAATCGTCTTCTGTTAGAATTTTTAGGGGGGATGTTCCCCCATGGAAAAAATTATTGGGGACATGTCCTCATCACCAACCCTGCTTCTGCTGCTTATGCTGAACAGGTGCTTTTTTGTCACCTTAGAAAAGAAACAGGTGTTTGTTTCAGAAACATATTGGCATAAGTGATGGTGCAATGAGGGGGGGCAAATGCCCCTGTCAGAACTCTTTCCCCTGTTGTCCCCCCAGTAAAAACCCAAAATTACGAAAAAATTGTTTTGCACAATTTTGGTCAACATTTGTTGATTCCCCCCTGAAATTCACTTTGCCCCCACCCCCCCAAAAAAATCCTGGCATCGCCACTGTTTGGCAGATAATAGCCTAGCTGGCTCAAATAAGGACCCATGTTTCAAAGATTGGTTGAAGGGATTTGGGTTCAATGGGTTGTTTTTCTTGCACATGTTGGTTGCAGAAAGTAAAATAATTGGCATACACATCAATATGCTATAAGTAAATTACAAAAAATATTCACTTACTCTGTGAAGAAAATCATATAAATCTTTTTAAATTTTTATTTTTCAGGTCGAAGGTCAATTAACCACAAGGACTTTACCAACATGACATGGACCCAAGATGGCTTCTCGACCTGTCTCTATGAGGATGTAATTCAGTTCAATACTTGGTGGACTAGTGTGTGCACACAGGAATACTGTGGGCTGGATACAAACTGCTTTAGATATGCCACATATTTAGGCTATCACTTATGGAACAACTGTAATTGGAATATAGTGCTTGATAGACCTGACTATGATATCAAATTACCATAGAATCAGTGGCGTAGTGTGGGTCATCCGATTGGGGGGCACCGACCATGATTGGGGGATTTTCTAAAATTTGCAATCGATTGAGGGCATGTGGACCCCTACCCCCGCCCTATGGCGCTACGCCACTGTACAGAATGCCTGGAGAATGCAGAGCTTCATAGACCCAACTCCAGCTCCAACAAAACCCAGAACAAGTCGCCAGGCATGTTTTTGAGTTATAAAGATGACATTCCCATTTTAAAAAAGAAATCAAATTTTGGAATTCTTAATTTCATGAAATTTGACCTTGTGACTGAGTGAACTTTCATATCCTTGAAAATACTTATTAAATGTAGGCATGTTTAATCAATAATTGACAGTTGAACTATGATAATCCCTGGATTCAATCCTGTGTAAAGCAGGGAACTAATTAGTCCATTACTCAGATTAGCAATTTGGCAAAAATATCAAGGTATTATTTACAAAATTATCCATATCTTGAAAAGTATTGATGCTATGTATATAATTTTGGTATCATTTTGAAGCTTATTGTCCTGTGCTTACATTTTTATTCAAATCATGAAATCTTATTCCTTGTTCCTGGTTTTGTCAGAACAGGTTACATAGAGCTTGATAGACCCAACTTTGATATTAAAGTGCCATAGAATATGTTGGTTTACCATCCTGTAATATATAGCCTATATAGAGCTTGATAGACCAAACTATGATATCAAGTACCATAGAATGTGTTGGTTTTGCAAAAAAAATAAAATATTGGTTTTCATTTGAGCATTTCTACGATAGTTACAATGAATTTATACAAGAATGTACAATAATGTTGTACCTACTGCTTTATGCATAATTTCATCTTTTGGCACTGGTACAATTATTATAAAGTCACATTTTCAGTAGTATTGATATCATTACATTTTTAATCACTTTATATTTATAATGATTGACTTGTTTGAATGAAAAAGTATCACTTATATGAAATTAATTATTTTACCAAATTTTGCTGGTCCATTAAAAATATTCTGGGAAAATGTTTCTCATAATATGTCATATTAAATGTGTTTCAAATTCATATTTATTAGTATACATCACAAATGCATTGTCAAAAGCACTATTAGTGATCCACTTAATCACAAAATCGCAGACAACCAGATATTTACATATATATATAAGTGACCAGCTCCAACATGAGTTCCCATTAAAAAAATGAAATTTTGAAATTCTTAATATCATGGTATTTGACCTTGGGACCAAGTGGACTTTCAAATCCATGAAAGTACTTATTAAAAAGAGTTTTATTTAATCAATAATTGACACTTGAACTATGATAATCCCTATTCAATCCTGTGTAATGCAGAAAACTATAATTAGCCCATTACTCGAATAGCAATTGACCAAAAATATCAAGGTATCATTTACAAAATTATCCATATCTTGAAAAGTATTGATGCTATGTATATAATTTTGGTATCATTTTAAAGCTTATTGTTCTGTGCTTACATATTTATTCAAATTATGAAATGTCAAAATGCGACTTGTTCCTGGTTTTGTCAGAACATGTTACATATTTGTAAAGAGTATAGGTTTGCTAACATGATATCCTGAAGTGATAAAAACTGAACACAACCTAATAAGGACAAAATGTCACATTTTAGTTGATGTTCAATGAGTGATTAATATGAATTTTAAGCCGATCCTCTAAAAAAAATATTTTCACTCATTTAGGGATCACTGATAGTATCTTTAATTTGATTTGTATTTAATTGATACCATTCTTTAAAAAGTCCCATTCAGTGACCCCAGCGAAAGTGTGAAAATTTTATATAAAAAACTACATTACTTAAAAATGAAGGATAATTCATTAAAAGGTATTTCTGAAACGAAAAATTTGGCACAAAAACAAGCACATGGCATTATTGATCAAGTTGAAACCCCATTAAAATACATGTCAGCTAATTTCTTCACTTAAAGGAGTATTTTGTGATCCTAGCATCCTCTTTTTATAACATTTTTCAGTAGATATCCACGAAAAAAGCTTGTTTCCAAAATTTCACTTGATTCCGATTTTGCATTTGCGAGTTAAGCATGATTATGTGTATTTACCTGCTCCATAGGCAATGTGTTGTAATTTCGTTCTAGTATACCAGAACGAAATTCAAATTTCATGATATCTTTGCTAAACGAATTAATCTGCAAGAAATATTTTGTACATAAACATTATATAGCCAGAGGTTTCCAGTGATATAAAAATCTCAACTTTTTTTTAGAAAAGTGGGGGATGATGCTGTGGATCACGAAATGCCCTTTCAAGTACAGCAATGACAGATTAATTTAATTAATTAATTTATTTATTTATTCATGCAAAATGTTTTATTCTGTCTTTAAGGGGGTACTACACCCCTGTGGTAAATTTGTGACTATTTTTGCATTTTTCTCAAAAATGATAACAAACTGATAACAAAAGTTGTGTATATTATTGGGGCAAGGAATCCAATTACTACACTGAAATTTCAGTGATTCAAGACAAGCGGTTCAGTATATATGATAGAAAATGAGGTACATCCTAGTGGTACCTTATTTCTTATCATAAATAACGAACCACTTGTCTCGGTCACTGAAATTCCAGTGTAGTAATTGATTCCTTGCCCTATAATATACATAACTTTTGTTACCACTGTGTTATTAGTTTTTTTTTTTTTTTCAAACATAGACAACAATTTATGGAGGTGTGTAGTACCCCCGTAACCGGTTTACCAGTTCAGTTAACCACTAGCAGGCTATGTTAGCACATCTATGACACTAACAAAAATGCCAAAATTTTGATGATTTTTATGATCCTCCGGATGAGCAAATCACTGAATTGGCCTTTAAATGTCATTTGTTTGGTTTCATTCAAGTTAATATTTATATAATAGCTTGCAAGATATTCATTGGTGATAGTGTACCATTTCATTATGGCAATTTTTCACACAATACTAGCAAAATTTGGTAAATTTTATTTTTTTATGAAGTATGTAAATATAGATATGTTGTAGATGAAGTATTGCTATTTCAAATAATGTTTGATTTGTTTTGTCACTATTATTATTTTTAGATTTCAATGGACCATAACAAATCACATCAACGTGCCCTTGCATTGAATGACATACACAAAACCAATACCAAATTGATTTGTTTTCTTGTTAAAAATAATTCTCTGATTTTGAAAGTTGTGACATCTCAAAGCCACTGCTGGATGCATGTAATTTAACATTTGAGATTTAATTGACTTTTAAAATATTATTAGCTAAGCAATTTTTATTCTTTTATTGAAGTACAGCGTAGAGTGGGCTGCATAAGTAGTTCCCACATTGTAACTATTGTTATACTAGTAGTTCAAATGTATTGACTCAAATTGAGAAAATATTTCTTGGATCCGAGTACCCAACTGAGGAAAATTAATATCTGTGCAGGGGCAATGGGGAAATTTGCAATATATTTGGACAAGGAATTGTGTATTCTCCCCCTAACTTTTGCGCAAACATTTTGTGTTACTATTTATGCCCCCCCATTAGAATAATCTAACCCAGTGAAATTTTTTTGGAAATATATTCCACTAGGGGAATATTCACATGAACCAACTCTATTTGAAACTCACCCTGTTTAAGAATCATGTTGAATCTTTCTCTGAGAATGTATGAAATTAAAATGGAGCTACCCAATGTGTTCATTTTATTTGAAATTGATAGTCCCCTTGTGGAAGGTATTTCCAAAATCTTGCACAGGTGGAGTGTTGATTTTAAACCGAATACCCCATCCAAGCATACATATCGACACATACTTTTTTGGAAATTGATGTTTATATTATTGGTGTTCAAAGTTTTGGTGGAAGACAACATACTTATCTATATAGCATGCACTTTTCAAGTCATGTAAGGTATAAGCAGGGGTGTGAGAGACCAGATATTTATCTGTTTTCAGATTATTTTTTTTCAACTTTCAGATATTTTTCTACACTTGTTGTGTACAAAAGTATGTATGGTTTAAATAATTTCAGATTTTTTTTAGCTAAAAACAGATATTTTTTCAAAGGCACACTCTCAGGCCTGGGTATAAGTTTGTATGTATAGTGTATCTGAGTACTGTTAACTTTGTGTGTGATAAAATACTATTTTTGTAAAATATTAATAAATTACAACAAGCAGAAATAATCTGACAACTATACACAGAAATATTCTCTGATATGCTATTTTGTCACTGAGTAAGGACTTGAAAAGGGGTGTTAGTGGAGAGACCATATAACGGAAAGGGGGTCCTACTCCTATTCCAGAAAAAAACAGCACTAATTTTTTGGGATTAAAAAATATTATCAAGTTCTGTCAAATCAAACATATTCAATCCTAATCATTCATTTAGTCCTAACTGGGATAAAAGAAAAAGTTCACTATTTTACTAATTTCTTGAAAAAAGAGCCAAAAACATGCATTTTTGGCATGTTTTCTGACAATCGAGTCACAAAATTCAAAGGGTTGGAACAAGTCTAAGCATTCAAAAGTATATGCCGAAATTTTACTCTAATTTTTACTTTTTTTGTGTTACTTTAATTAAATGGTTGGTTATTAGATTGAAACATGTCTTTTCCAAAATTAGAATGCATAAACTGAAATTAGTCTTAGTACAAGTCTTTGGGCTTGATTGTCACAGCATTATGAAAAACACTCTAAAAACGCATATTTTTGGCCCTTATTTTTAAAAAATGGCCAAATATTAAAATTTGACTTTTATTGCTAGTTTGCTGTAAACAGTATGTTTGTGTGCTGATATCAGCGAGTAGATAGCTTGCATATTGCTATCAGCAGTAGGTAGCTTATATTGCTTTCAGCAAGTAGTGTATATTGCTATCAGCAGTAGATGGCGTGCATACTGCTGTCAGCACTAGATACTCAGCAAACACAAAGTGCATGCGCGTATTTGGGGGGTGGGCTTTGGGGCGCAAGCCCACCGGGGTAAAAGCAGGGGCGGCGAAAACGAGGGGCGGCAAAAAAGAATTAGTAAAGAAAAGGGCGGAAAAATTTGAAAAAGTATAAAAAAATTGTGAAAAAATGGTACTATACATCAAAATGTGTTGCTAGCGCCTATAATCCTTTTTTTTTTTTTTTTTTTTTTTTTCTTTTTTTTTTTCTCTTCACTTTTTCAAACCAATTGGGTCAACCACTTCGGGCTGTTGAGGAAGGGGCGCCAAAATTGAATTATCTTCAGCCCGCCCCGGGTAGGAGCGGCCACGGTACGCCACTGAAGTGTTCTTAAAACGTGTATTCATCAGGTTATACGAGGGTCATTCAAAAAGTTCTACCTCCATCATCGTTATACTCTTACATCTTGGCTACAACATGAAAGTTATTTGATGAAAATGTGATTTTCGGTTGTTTAGATGTGTTGGTTAAAGCGAATACAGATTTGGTATGTCGGAAACGGTTAAAAACTGAAGCCAAAAGTTAAGTAAGCATCATATTGTAGCTTTGGATAATCTCCATAAAATTGTTTTTAAGATGCAGTTGTCCAACTGCTTACTCAGGATAAATATTTTGTTCTTATTTTAGCTCCCTGGCATACCTTGGGACTTCAAAGCAAAATAAAACACGTTTTATATGAGAAGATATCATCGAGGGCTCAACAGCCACACAAATGTTAGTGAAATTTGCCTGATTTCGACTACACCATGTTTAAGGGTAATTCGTAATTACGTCCTTATTTTAAGCAAAGGTGCATCTTGACGTGGAAATAAGATGAACATTTTGTTGATAACCTTGTACATACTTACAAAATACAGAAAATGTGTATAAAACTTATTTGATTTTAACTTATGGCCCAATTAATACGACTTGAACCAACAAGTGCTCATCCGATCGAAGTCAACAACCTATGGAAAGGATCAATATGAAGGCTATCCTGTACATGTATCGGGTTTGTTGTGCAAAAGACACGATACCCAGTAAAACTACTACCTGCAAGCATTAGATATTGATTAAATTATTACAACAAAAATAAAGCAATTTAATCATTTTCATAAATAAATCTGTAATGATTTCCACATACATGTGGCCTATACCTTTTTAATCAAAATTAGCCTTTCTTTTCAGACCGTTTCCGACGTACCAAATCTGTATTCGCTTTAACCAATACATCTTAACAACCAAAAATCACATTTTAATCGAACAACTTTTATTTTGTAGCCAAGATTTTAGAGTATAATCATGAATAATTTCAACTTCCTGGTTCCTAAGAGCTAGTAAGATAACAGAGATATGACGACGGAGGTAGAACTTTTTGAATGACCCTCGTATAAAGATCATGAATACGTGTTTTAAAACAATATTTAGTCAACTGTTATATAACATTCTATTAGAATGTTTTGCATCACGTCTTCAAAAATATTTAAGAAATGTTATTAAAACGTTTTCAAACTATTTATATAACCCGACATTTAAACCTTTTCTATAAACCATATGTTCGCTGGGTAGCTTATAATTATTGCTTTCAGTAGTAGATAGCTTACATATAGCTATTAGCAGTAGATATACCGTATTTGCATGTTGCAATCAGCAGTAAAGCTTATATTGCTTTCAGCAGTAGATACATTGCTATCAGCAAATAGCTTGTATATTGCTATCAGCAGTAGATAGCTTGTATATTGCTATCAGTAGTAGATAACTTGCACATTGCTATCAGCAATAGATAGTTTGCATATTGCTATCAACAGTAGATAGCTTGTATATTGCTATCAGCAGCTTACATATTGCTATCAGCAGTAGATAGCTTGTATATTGCTATCAGTAGTAGATAACTTGCATATTGCTATCAGCAATAGATAGCTTGCATATTGCTATCATTAGTAGATAACTTGCATATTGCTATCAGCAATAGATAGTTTGCATATTGCTTTCAGCAGTAGATAGTTTGCATATTGCTATCAGTAGTAGATAACTTAACTTGCATATTGCTATCAGTAGTAGATAGCTTGCATATTGCTATCAGCAGTAGATATCTTGCATATTTCTATCAGCAGTAGATATCTTGCATATTTCTATCAGCAGTAGATAGTTTGCATATTGCTATCAGCAGTATATAGCTTGTATATTGCTATCAGTAGTAGATAACTTGCATATTGCTATCAGCAGTAGATAGCTTGCATATTGCTCAGTAGTAGATAACTTGCATATTGCTATCAGCAGTAGATAGTTTGCATATTGCTTTCATAGTATATAACTTGCATATTGCTATCAGCAGTAGATAGATTGCATATTACTATCAGCAGTAGACAGCTTGCATATTGCTATCAGCAGTAGATAGCTTGCATATTGCTATCAGTAGAAGATACCTTGCATATTGCTAGCAGCAGTAGAAAGCTTGTATATTGCTATCAGCAGTAGGCTTGCATATTGCTATCAGCAGTTGATAGTTTGCATATTGCTATCAACAGTAGATAGTTTGTATATTGCTATCAGCAGTATAGATAGCTTGCATATTGCTATCAGTAGTAGATAGCTTGCATATTGCTATCAGTAGTAGATAGCTTGCATATTGCTATCAGCAGTAGATAGCTTGTATATTGCTATCAGCAGTAGATAGCTTGCATATTGCTATCAGCAGCAGATATAGCTTGCACATTGCTATCAGTAGTAGATAGCTTGCATATTGCTATCAGCAGTAGATAGCTTGCACATTGCCATCGGCAGTAGATATCTTGCATATTGCTATCAGCAGTAAATAGCTTGCAAATTGCTATCAGTAGTAGATAACTTGCATATTGCTATCAGCAGCAGATAGCTTGCATATTGCTATCAGTAGTAGATAACTTGCATATTGCTATCAGCAGTAGATACCTTGCATATTGATATCAGCAGTAGATAGCTTGCATATTGCTATCAGCAGTAGATAGCTTGCATATTGCTATCAGCAACAGATAGCTTGCATATTGCTATCAGTAGTAGGCTAGATAACTTGCATATTGCTATCAGCAGTAGATACCTTGCATATTGCTATTAGCAGTAGAAAACTTGCATATTGCTATCAGTAGTAGATACCTTGCATATTGCTATCAGCAGTAGATAACTTGCATATTGCTATCAGCAGTAGAAGGCTTGTATATTGCTATCAGTAGTAGATACCATGCATATTGCTATCAACAGTAGATAGTTTGCATATTGCTATATCAGCAGCAGATAGCTTGCATATTGCTATCAGTAGTAGATAACTTGCATATTGCTATCAGCAGTAGATAGCTTGCATATTGCTATCAGCAGTAGATAGCTTGCATATTGCTATCAGCAGTAGATACCTTGCATATTGCTATCAGCAGTAGATATCATGTATATTGCTATCAGCAGTAGATAGCTTGCATATTGCTATCAGTAGTAGATAGCTTGCATATTGCTATCAGCAGTAGATAGCTTGCATATTGCTATCAGTAGTAGATAGCTTGCATATTGCTATCAGCAGTAGATACCTTGCATATTGCTATCAGCAGTAGATATCATGTATATTGCTATCAGCAGTAGATAGCTTGCATATTGCTATCAGTAGTAGATATCATGTATATTGCTATCAGCAGTAGATAGCTTGCATATTGCTATCAGTAGTAGATAGCTTGCATATTGCTATCAGCAGTAGATAGCTTGCATATTGCTATCAGTAGTAGATAGCTTGCATATTGCTATCAGCAGTAGATACCTTGCATATTGCTATCAGCAGTAGATATCATGTATATTGCTATCAGCAGTAGATAGCTTGCATATTGCTATCAGTAGTAGATAGCTTGCATATTGCTATCAGCAGTAGATAGCTTGCATATTGCTATCAGCAGTAGATACCTTGCATATTGCTAACAGAAGTAGATATCATGTATATTGCTATCAGCAGTAGATAGCTTGCATATTGCTATCAGTAGTAGATAGCTTGCATATTGCTATCAGCCGTAGATAGCTTGCATATTGCTATCAGCAGTAGATACCTTGCATATTGCTAACAGAAGTAGATATCATGTATATTGCTATCAGCAGTAGATAGCTTGCATATTGCTAACAGAAGTAGATATCATGTATATTGCTATCAGCAGTAGATAGCTTGCATATTGCTATCAGTAGTAGATAGCTTGCATATTGCTATCAGCAGTAGATAGCTTGCATATTGCTATCAGCAGTAGATACCTTGCATATTGCTAACAGAAGTAGATATCATGTATATTGCTATCAGCAGTAGATAGATTGCATATTGCTATCAGTAGTAGATAGCTTGCATATTGCTATCAGCAGTAGATAGCTTGCATATTGCTATCAGCAGTAGATACCTTGCATATTGCTAACAGAAGTAGATATCATGTATATTGCTATCAGCAGTAGATACCTTGCATATTGCTAACAGAAGTAGATATCATGTATATTGCTATCAGCAGTAGATAGCTTGCATATTGCTATCAGTAGTAGATAGCTTGCATATTGCTATCAGCAGTAGATAGCTTGCATATTGCTATCAGCAGTAGATACCTTGCATATTGCTAACAGAAGTAGATAACTTGCATATTGCTTTTATGTAACTATTATGCAAGAAAATTACTTTTGATGATAGAATAAATATTTAATTTTTGCCCACAAGATGTGCATAGCACTGCTGGTGTAGTGGTATCATGCAAGATTCCCATTCTTGCGACCCGGGTTCGATTCCCGGGCAGTGCACACTTTTTGGGGGCTTTCTCGTTTTATAGGCTATAACAATTTTGGTAGCAATTATTTTACCGCGTTTTTTATTTATTTGAGGAACCAAAATTTTTTTTATTTTCAAGCAACATAGTGTACTCCGCTTATATACTGCGCCAATAAAGTATCCTTAAACTTGGAAAAATAATCATAATTTCCAAACTGAACAATATTGGGGTAAATTTGTTTTTAATAGATGCACTATCTAATTTTGCACATTATGACACCACATTGAATCCAATGAGACTTCAAGAAGCAAAGTTACAAGCATTTAATTAGACGAAGGTCCAGTTTTAAAAGTGACAAACTAGCCTATTCAAAACTCCACACACTAGCCGGGCACACTAGACATCTGGTTTGAGAGTTAAGTGTTAAATGGCTAATTTATGCATTTGGCTTTAATTTAAAACAAAAGGAACAAAAGAAAACTGAAACAAAATAACTAACAAATAAAGTGAAAGTTATGAAAAGTACAGAGAAGTAAAAACTGAAACAAATACTGCTTTAAATAACGCTTCAATTAAGAAACTGTGTTGTCTCTTTGTTTCGCTTGTTGGAATCTTTTTGCGCCTTGTATAGGC
Source organism: Amphiura filiformis (assembly GCF_039555335.1). NCBI lineage: Eukaryota > Metazoa > Echinodermata > Ophiuroidea > Amphilepidida > Amphiuridae > Amphiura > Amphiura filiformis. Next base: position 47,829,774 of record NC_092631.1, on the reverse strand, counting down.
CAGATTGTCACTTTTAAAACTGGACCCTCGTCTATTCAATTGCTTGTAACTTTACTTCTTGAGGTCACATTGGATTCAATGTGGTGTCATAATGTGCAGGATTAGATAGTGCATCTATTAAAAAAACAAATTTAACCCAATATTGTTCAGTTTTGAAATTGCGATTATTTTTCCAAGTGTAAGGATACTTTATGGCGCAGTATATATATTTATTATGTAACTATTTATGCAAGAAAATTACCTTTGATAGTATAAATATTTATATTTTGCCCAAAACATGCTCGTAGCACTGCTGGTGTAGTGGTATCATGCAAGATTCCCATTCTTGTGACCCGGGTTCGATTCCCGGGCAGTGCACACGTTTTTATTTTATTTTTTGGCTTCCTCATTTTATAGGCTATAACAATTTTGGTCACGTGCATCATTTTTGGGAGCAATTATTTTACCGCCTTTTTTATTTCAGGAACCCAGAAAAATTATATTTTCAAGCAAAAAATTATATTTTTTAAAAGATTTGTTTCTCAATTTGTTACAGCAATAAATCTCACTAAATATTTTGAAAATCATATATAATTTTCCTAAAACTTCCAATTCCCATATCCAACCTACTGTCACTAATTTGACAATAAAATGTTTGTGATTTGAAGCATATATGTTACCATACATTCCTAGACTCATTCCAGAGTCTACTAAACAGTACCGGTAAATAAAAAGTAAAAACGGCATTTTAAGCAAGTTGCAATATTAATGCTAAAATGGAGGAGGGGAGCAAAATAGGAACTACTATGGCCTAAAACCTGGCCAAGAAAGATTTACATTACAAGTTATTCCAAGTTGATCTTTTTTTTTTTTTTGTAGTAAAATTGTTTACTATTATTGTTATTTTTTCGCTTAACAGTTTGACCCCAAGATCATGGGCTAACTGATAACTCCAGCCCTGCACATGTCCCAAGTTACACATATTTTGCATTATATACCTCATATATAGATTCCTGTCATCTGATTGGTTGAAAGTGCAGTCATTGAATTAACTATGCCCGCAAAATGAACTATGGACCGGTCCATGGAAATGAACTATGGACCGGTCATGTGCGTCACGATGAAACTGCGCGTTTTCCCAGCGTAAAATGATATTACGCACGCGTTAATGTTTTCACGCGCTATAATTACGCAGAAATCGTAGATTGTAATATGTGTGCCGTTCGCATTGAAACTACTAATTTCTCTTCCCAAAATCGATGCTTTTAACCAAACAGATGACAAGAATCTTAAGATTTGGTATATAAAACAAATATTGACTGCTTTTTATTCGGGGCATGGTTAAAATTATAGGCCCGCAGTGATCTCAAAACCATGACTATACCCCTCGGCTACGCCTCGGGGCATAGTCATGGTTTTGAGATCACCTTGGGCCTATAATTTTAACCATGCCCCTCATAGCAGTCAATATTTGTATATTCAGCCACATATGAGTTATCAGATAACTTGCACATTCCTATCAGCAGTAGATAGCTTGCATATTGCTATCAGCAGTAGATACCTTGCATAAAGGGGCCCAACTCCATTTTACAAAAATGAGTTTATCATATTTTAAAAGACCTTTACCGTTGCCATTGCAACATTTTATCATTTCACGTGTATGCTATAATGTACGAGTGTTCATGTACCAGTACTAAAGGTCCACTGAAGATGAAAACAGTCCGTCTCTTTTAAAAAACTTTTTCAAATATTGTGTTTTTTGTTAAAATCTGAAAAAAGTGTTGATGGAGTTGGGCCCTTCTTCCACTCAGGTATTCAATTTGATGTTATTGAGATATGGGGTAAAAACATAATTTGGAGCAATATTGAAACAAATACCCAGATAATTTGATGTTTGAGTAGTGGTACGTATTAATGGTAATTAGTAACATATCAACAATTGACTTTGAACATAGTGACCAATTTGCATAAAATCATCAAAATTAGGCAAATTGGGCTATTCCGCGTAAAATCCACACTACCTCTGTGAAAGATTTACGAAATATCTTTCACAGGGGGAGTATGAATTTTAAATGGAATTAACACACTAGGAGCTCTATTTGAAACTCACTCTCCCTCAGAGGAAAGATTCAGGTTGAATCTTTCTCAGAGAGTGTATGAAATTCAAACGGAGCTGCCTAATGTGCTCATTCCATTTAAAATTCATACTCCCTCTATGGCAGATATTTCCAAAATCTTTCACAGGGGTAATGTGGATTTAAAATGGAATAGCACATTGTCTGTCCAATACTTCCTTTTGTGGTGGGTTTCTGTAGAGTGTTCTATACTGTGTGTGTACACTGTACACACATTTTGTCATGGCAGGGCAGCCGAGTAGCTTGTATATTTCTTTCAGCTGTAGATAGCTTGCATATTGCTATCAGCAGTAGATAGCTTGTATATTTCTATCAGCAGTAGATAGCGTATATATTGCTATCAGCAGTAGATAGCTTGTATATTGCTATCAGCAGTAGATAGCTTGTATATTGCTATCAGCAGTAGATAGCTTGCATATTGATATCAGCAGTAGATAGCTTGTATATTGCTATCAGCAGTAGATAGCTTGCATAATGCTATCAGCAGTAGATAGCTTGTATATTGCTATCAGCAGTAGATAGCTTGTATATTGCTATCAGCAGTAGATAGCTTGTATATTGCTATCAGCAGTAGATAGCCTGTATATTGCTATCAGCAGTAGATACCTTGCATATTGCTATCAGTAGATAGCCTGTATATTGCTATCAACAGTAAATAGCTTGTATATTGCTATCAGCAGGAGATAGCTTGTATATTGCTATCAGTAGTATATAGCTTGTATATTGCTATCAGCAGTAGATAGCCTATATTGCTATCAGCAGTAGATAGCTTGTATATTGCTATCAGCAGTAGATAGCTTGTATATTGCTATCAGCAGTAGATAGCTTGTATATTGCTATCAGCAGTAGATAGCCTGTATATTGCTATCAGCAGTAGATACCTTGCATATTGCTATCAGCAGTAGATAGCATGTATGTTTCTATCAGCAGTAGATAGCTTGTATATTGCTATCAGCAGTAGATAGCTTGTATATTACTATCAGCAGTAGATAGCATGTATATTGCTATCACTGAGCAGTAGATAGCTTGTATATTGCTACCAGCAGTAGATAACTTGTATATTGCTATCAGCAGTAGATAGCTTGTATATTGTTATCAGCAGTAGATAGCTTGTATATTGCTTTCAGCAGTACATAGATTGTCCATTGCTATGAGCAGTAGATAGATTTGCATGTTGCTTTCAGCAGTAGCCTAACTTGCGTATTGCTATCAGCCATAGATAGCTTGGATATTAAAAGCAGCAGTTGATAGCTTGCATATTGCTATATGCATTATAAATTAGCCCCGCATGATGCAGTCATGTCTACAGTAGAATTCATCTCGACCTTTGCAGGACTTAACCCCATTAAAAGCTATTAAACCAAGATAACACTCATTGAAACAGCTCAACTGATTAAATCGGATCTTCTCTGGTTGTGCACAAGTGTCTGTTTTCATGTGCGATAGCGCAATAAAGCTGGTATTATAGCTTCAGTTGGGTAACCGATTATAAAGGAAACGAAAGGAAACAATGGTATGTGTACCTTTGTTCACGAAATGAGACAATGGTCTGCTTTTTGTAAACCAGCATTCTTGAAAATGAGCAACATAATGATTGTTGACTTAACACGGTTTTGAAATAATTTCTTCATATTTTTGGTGTTATCTGTCGTTTACATATCCTTCCTAAAACACAAAAGTGCGACCCTCTACAAACACCTAAATTAGCTAAAAATTTAGGAACTGTTACAAAACTATATTGTCTAGAATTTTAGAAGAGTACTTTTAATATTGGCCGGTTATTTTTCACACAGCGACGTTAACTAGGCAATGTACTATTACCTATAACATTAACTAAAACACCAAAGTACGAATATTTCCAAACATCTAAATTAGCTAAAAATTTAGGACATGTTAAAAACTATATTTTCTAGAACTTAAGAAGAGTACTTTTAATATTGGCCGGTTATTTTTCACACAGCGACGTTAACTAGTCATATCCCCATACTTTTAACGTAGGGCTATTTGTAGAGGTCACGCGTCAATGGGAAAGAGCACTGTGTATAGGAAAACGGATGGATAGAGAGCAGGGCCTGATGAATGAGGGAATTTAAGGGTAAAGATTACACAGAATGTAAACTCAATGTCAAATGAGTAAAGTGGATCTATAAATCAGACAACTATTACGTGATATTATATAATGAAAGAATAATGTAAAAATCCCATACATCTCAAGTGTGCACCGCTTGTATAATTATTATGTAACTATTATGCAAGAAAATTACTTTTGATAGTATAAATATTTAAATTTGGTTTAAAATGTGCGTAGCACTGCTGGTGTAGTGGTATCATGCAAGATTCCCATTCTTGTGACCCGGGTTCGATTCCCGGGCAGTGCATTTTTTTTGGTTTCCTAATTTTACTTACATAGGCTATAACAATTAGGAAGAACTATGGCTTAAAACCGGGGCAAGGAAAATTTACATTACAATTTATTCCAACTTCATTTTTTTTTGGTAGTAAAATTTTTACTATTATTGTTATTTTTCCTCTTAACAGTTTGGCCCCAGTGGGCCCTAAAATAGAGCCTACTGTGCCCTATTAGGGCACAGTACTATTAACTCCAACCCTGCACATGATGTCCCAATTTACACATATTTTGCATTCAGCCAAATCCATTGTGCTTGTCGGACTACTACGGACTACTATGTAGGATAACAGAGCAATGTTGAATTACTGACTTAATAAGACGTTATCTGCATATTGTTATCAACAGTAGATAGCTTGTATATTGCTATCAGCAGTAGATAGCTTGCATATTGCTATCAGCAGTAGATAGCTTGCATGTTGCTATCAGCAGTAGATAGCTTGCATATTGCTATCAGTAGTAGATACCTTGCATATTGCTAGCAGCAGTAGAAAGCTTGTATATTGTTATCAGCAGTAGAACGTTTGTATATTGCTATCAGTAGTAGATAACTTGTATATTGCTATCAGCAGTAGATAGCTTGCATATTGCTATCAGCAGTAGATAGCTTGCATATTGCTATCAGCAGTTGATAGTTTGCATATTGCTATCATCAGTAGATAGTTTGCATATTGCTATCAGTAGTACAAGATAACTTGCATATTGCTATCAATTCAATTCAATTCAATTCAATTCAATTCAATTCCCTCAAATGAGGGAAATTTATTCAGTATATAAAGGCCTCCGGCCCTAAAATACATTGTAAATTACATAAACAATATTAACGTATTATACATCTCTTGACGAAAGTATATATCTCTCTTCTTACATGCATTAAATAGATATTTACACACATTTTTCAAGATCCTGCTATCAGAAGTCTGCATGAATTGGCAATACTTCAGTTCAGATGGGTTTTCACGATAGTATCTAGGAATACAACGTTGCCGCTCATTAATAAAAATAATCACACACTAGAACAAAATGCAGTTCATCTTCGACCAATCCAGACTCACATAATTTACAGAGACGTTCATCGCGTGGTATACCTTCATATCTTCCTAAAACTACTTCCAAATTCAAACTACCCAGTCGGAGTTTAGTCAACAAAATCTAAAACATAACATTTTCAATTATAAATAAATACTTTTCACATAATGATCTCAGTCTTAAAGACTGGATAATATTTTAACTTAGAATTAGTCATGATGCAGTCATGTCTACAGTAGAATTCATCTCGACCTTTGCAGGACTTAAACCCCATTAAAAGCTACTAAACCAAGATAACACTCATTGAAACAGCTCAACTGATTAAATCGGATTTTCTCTGGTTGTGCACATGTGTCTGCATGTTTTCATGTGCGATATCGCAATAAAGCTGGTATTATAGCTTCAGTTGGGTAACCGATTATAAAGGAAACGAAAGGAAACAATGGTATGTGTACCTTTGTTCACGAAATGAGACAATGGCCTGCTTTTTGTAAACCAGCATTCTTGAAAATGAGCAACATAATGATTGTTGACTTAACACGGTTTGGAAATAATTTCTTCATATTTTTGGTGTTATCTGTCGTTTACATATCCTTCCTAAAACACAAAAGTGCGACCCTCTCCAAACACCTAAATTAGCTAAAAATTTAGGACATGTTACAAAACTATATTGTCGAGAATTTTAGAAGAGTACTTTTAATATTGGCCGGTTATTTTTCACACAGCGACGTTAACTAGGCAATGTACTATCACCTATAACATTAACTAAAACACCAAAGTACGAATATTTCCAAACATCTAAATTAGCTAAAACTTTAGGACATGTTAAAAAACTATATTTTCTAGAACTTTAGAAGAGTACTTTTAATATTGGCCGGTTATTTTTCACACAGCGACGTTAACTAGTCATATCCCCATACTTTTAACGTAGGGCTATTTGTAGAGGTCACGCGTCAATGGGAAAGAGCACTGTGTATTGTGTATAGGAAAACGGACAGTAACTGCAGTATGTACGCATAGACTCAGCAAAACGTTGTAGTTATCAGCAGTAGATAGCTTGCATATTGCTATCAGCAGTAGATAACTTGCATATTGCTATCAGCAGCAGATAGCTTGCATATTGCTATCAGTAGTAGATAACTTGCATATTGCTATCAGCAGCAGATAGCTTGTATATTGCTATCAGCAGTAGATAGCTTGCATATTGCTATCAGTAGTAGATAGCTTGCATATTGCTATCAGCAGTAGGTAACTTGTATATAGCTATCAGCAGTAGATACCTTGCATATTGCTATCAGCAGTAGAAAACTTGCATATTGCTATCAGCAGTAGAAAACTTGCATATTGCTATCAGCAGTAGATAACTTGCATATTGCTATCAGCAGTAGATAGTTTGCATATTGCAATCAGCAGCAGGTAGCTTGTATATTGCTATCAGTAGTAGATAGCTTGTATATTGATATCAGCAGTAGATAGCTTGCATATTGCTATCAGCAGTGAATAGCTTGCATATTGCTATCAACAGTAGATCACTTGCATATTGCTATCAGTAGTAGATAACTTGCATATTGCTATCAGCAGTAGATAGCTTGTATATTGCCTCTCAGCAGCAGAACTTGCATATTGCTATCAGCAGTATATAGATAGCTTGCATATTGCTATCAGCAGTAGATAGATTGCATATTGCTATCAACAGTAGATAGCTTGCATATTGATATCGGCAGTAGATAGCTTGCATATTGCTATCAACAGTAGATAGCTTGTATATTGCTATCAGCAGTAGAAAGCTTGTATATTGCTATCAGTAGTAGATAACTTGCATATTGCTATCAGCAGTAGATAGTTTGAATATTGCTTTCAGCAGCAGAACTTGTATATTGCTATCAGCAGTAGATAGCTTGCATATTGCTATCAGCAGTAGATAGCTTGCATATTGCTATCAGCAGTAGATAGCCCGCATAATGCTAGCAGCCGCAGATAGCTTGTACATTGCTATCAGTAGTAGATAACTTGCATATTGCTATCAGCAGTAGATAGCTTGCACATTGCTATCAGCAGTAGATAGCTTGTATATTGCTATCAGCCGTAGATAGCTTGCATATTGCTATCAGCCGTAGATAGCTTGCATATTGCTATCAGCAGTAGATAGCTTGCACATTGCTATCAGCAGTAGATATCTTGCACATTGCTATCAGCCGTAGATAGCTTGCACATTGCTATCAGCCGTAGATAGCTTGCATATTGCTATCAGCCGTAGATAGCTTGCATATTGCTATCAGCAGTAGATAGCTTGCACATTGCTATCAGCAGTAGATAGCTTGCACATTGCTATCAGCCGTAGATAGCTTGCATATTGCTATCAGCAGTAGATAGTTTGCACATTGCTATCAGCAGTAGATAGCTTGCACATTGCTATCAGCAGTAGATAGCTTGTATATTGCTATCAGCCGTAGATAGCTTGCATATTGCTATCAGCAGTAGATAGCTTGCACATTGCTATCAGCAGTAGATAGCTTGCACATTGCTATCAGCCGTAGATAGCTTGCATATTGCTATCAGCAGTATATAGCTTGTCTATTGCTATCAGCAGTAGATAGTTTGCATATTGCTATCAGCAGTAGATAGCTTGCACATTGCTATCAGCAGTAGATATCTTGTCTATTGCTATCAGCAGTAGATAGTTTGCATATTGCTATCAGCAGTTACCATGACAAAAGGAAGTAATGGACAATAATGTTATTGGGATATGGGGAAAAACATATTTTGGGGGCAATTTATTCAACAAATATTCAGATAATTCAGGGTAGTGGTGTTAATGTTAATTAGTAAGATATTAACAATTAACTTTGAACAATAGTGACTAATTTGCATAAAATCATCAAATTTAGGCAAAGTTGTCTGTCCATTACTTCCTTTTGTGGTGTTTCTTTTTGTAAAGTGTCCTATAATTTGTGTAAACAAAATTTGAGAACCAAATATTCGTTATGATATTCGTCATTTTGAAAAATATGTCTATTACTTCCTTTTGTCATGGTAGGGCAGCTGAGTAGCTAGTACATTTCTTTCAGCTGTAAATACCCAGCAAACACAAAAACGTTTTAAAAACGTTTTAAATAAGTTATATTTTGGCTTTTGGTTTAGGTAAAAACGTTTTTTAACGTTTTTAAAACATTTTGTATGAAAACACACTACAACAATATTTTTTAAATGTTTTCAAAAATGTTATTGTAAACTATTTTTGCAAACATTTTTGCCAAATATTGTGTCAATACTTAAATAACATTATGTTAAAATATTTGAACCCAGCAAACACAGAAATGTTCTTAAAATGTTTTCTTCAAAACCTTTTAATAACATTTAAATGTCGGGTTATATAAAGGTCATGAAAATGTTTTTAAAACGTTATTGAAAATATTTTGGGCAAACATTTTTCGCAAAATATTTTTCAACCCTAAAATAACATTCTGTTTGTTTTGTATCAAGTTTTCAAGAATGTTTTTGGAATGTTATTAAAACGTTTTTATACCCTTTATATAACCCGACATTTAAACGTTATCTGTAAAACATTTTTGTGTGCTGAGCAGTAGATTATCAAAATATGTGTTTTAAGATTATGAAAATGTTTTATACTCTTAATATACCCTTTATATAACCCGACATTTAAACGTTTTCTGACAACCTTTTATAACCTTTTGCGAATGATGTCGAAAACGTTTTGTGTTTGCTGGGTAGCTTGCATATTGCTATCTGCAGTAGATAGCTTGTACTAGTATATTGCTCTCAGCAGTAAATATCTTGCATATTGCTATTAGCAGTAAATATCTTGTATATTGCTATCAGTATATTGCTATCAGCAGTGTAGATAGATTTGCATGTTGCTTTCAGCAGAAGCCTAGCTTGCGTATTGCTATCAGCCATAGATAGCCTGGATATTGAAATCAGCAGTTGATAGCTTGTATATTGCTATCTGCATTATACATTAGCCCCGATAGAGAGCAGGGCCTGATGAATGAGGGAATTTAAGGGTAAAGATTACGCAGAATGTAAACTCAATGTCAAATGAGTAAAGTGGATCTATAAATCAGACAACTATTACGTGATATTATATAATGAAAGAATAATGTAAAAATCCCATTCTATTTATACATCTCAAGTGTGCACCGCTTGTATAATTATTATGTAACTATTTTGCAAGAAAATTACTTTTGATAGTATAAATATTTGAATTTTGTTTAAAATTTGCGTAGCACTGCTGGTGTAGTGGTATCATGCAAGATTCCCATTCTTGCGACCCGGGTTCGATTCCCGGGCAGTGCATTTTTTTTTCCTAATTTTACTTACATATGCTATAACAATTAGGAAGAACTATGGCTTAAAACCGGGGCAAGGAAAATTAACATTACAATTTATTCCAACTTCATTTTTTTTTTGGTAGTAAAATTTTTACTATTATTGTTATTTTTCCTCTTAACAGTTTGGCCCCAGTGGGCCCCTAAAATAGAGCCTACTGTGCCCTATTAGGGCACAGTACTATGGAAACTCCAACCCTGCACATGATGTCCCAATTTACACATATTTTGCATTCAGCCAAATCCATTGTGCTTGTCGGACTACTACGGACTACTATGTAGGATAACAGAGCAATGTTGAATTACTGACTTAATAAGACGTTATCTGCATATTGTTATCAACAGTAGATAGCTTGTATATTGCTATCAGCAGTAGATAGCTTGCATATTGCTATCAGCAGTAGATAGCTTGTATATTGCTGTCAGCAGTAGATAGTTTGCATATTGCTATCAGCAGTAAATAGTGTGTATATTGCTATCAGCAGTAAATATGTATATTGCTATCAGCAGTAAATAGTGTGTATATTGCTATCAGCAGTAGATACCTTGTATATTGCTATCAGCAGTAAATAGTGTGTATATTGCTATCAGCAGTAAATAGTGTGGATATTGCTATCAGCAGTAAATAGTGTGTATATTGCTATCAGCAGTAAATAGTGTGTATATTGCTATCAGCAGTAAATAGTGTGTATATTGCTATCAGCAGTAAATAGTGTGTATATTGCTATCAGCAGTAAATAGTGTGTATATTGTGTGTATATTGCTATCAGCAGTAAATAGTGTGTATATTGCTATCAGCAGTAAATAGTGTGTATATTGCTATCAGCAGTAAATAGTGTGTATATTGCTATAGTGTGTATATTGCTATCAGCAGTAAATAGTGTGTATATTGCTATCAGCAGTAAATTGTGTATATATTGCTATCAGCAGTAAATAGTGTGTATATTGCTATCAGCAGTAAATAGTGTGTATATTGCTATCAGCAGTAGATAGCTTGTTTATTCAAATAAAATAAAGCGAAGGAAATAAGACGAAGAAGAACCGTGGAAATAAACATACGCGAACAGGTTAATTGGCGCATGATAGAGAAACACTAAAAATCGATTGACATCTACCGTTGTATTCCAAAGAGGATGATCACCACATGACCACAATGCACCATGCTTTTGCAAAAGATCCTAAAACTGGTTCCTGATGCATGCCAGTGCCCATTGAACATATTCATGAAGGAGGGCTTTACAGCAGCATTATCGCAGGGCTCTTAGGTTTTGGATGGTATGGTATAAGAAGCCCTAAAGTTGAAAATATTCTTTGTGTCTTCATTCTCTTTTAAACTTGATCCCATTTTGGAAAGCTCATGAGTTATTAATATGATTAATACAAAGTTACTAAAATATGGAATTTTCATCGTTTCATGTACCTACTTTCATGAAATTGTGGCCTGCGATCGGGGGCAGGCGAAATGTTATAACGGTCTTTCTTGTAAAGAAATTACATCAAATGAGTTTATATGCTTTGAAGTCAAAATTCATCCTGGAAAAATAATCATTGACATATTAACTTACACGATATCACAACACATGAAGCGACCACCGCACGTCCGTCATTTTGGAGACTATAAGAGAGATTGCGATTTCCAAACGTAGGTATCGGACGTACGTTGATCTATTCAAAACCACTCTCCTGTATCGAAGCGAGGTCACGTATTTAGCCAGTTTTGAAGATTTTCCACATGCAAAATAAACGTAGATACATCGTTAAAAATGCACAAAATTTGTCCATTTCAAAATATGTTAAAGACAGTCAATGATAATGAACATACGAAGGAAAGTCTAATTATTATTAGTATAAAACGCAGATGCTACGTTGAAATATGCTGATTTTACCTCATGTCGAAGTTCATGCAACGCGCCCAATTTTCAGGACGAAAAAGTCTCATTTTGAAAGTAAAGTCATGATATATGGATGTAGTGATCTTTAATCTACCAAAATATATGTTTTTGGGCAACTATAATATTTGGGGAGCACAAAAATAGGCCTACAATTAAGTTTAAGCAGCATGCGAAGTCAAAAATTTAGTCAAAACCAAAAGCGGGCTGTTTGTATTAGGCAGAAACTCAGTAGCCTGCGCTTACTGTTAATTTTTCAATCAATATGCCCTCTATCGACCTACATTAGATTAGGTCAGATTTATAGTCTTTATTCCAGCCGACTTGTTCTCCTTCATGACGAATGAGCACAATCCAGTTTGGAACCGAGACTAGCAATATTTAACACCGTATTAACGTACGTAAAAACGTACGTGAAAACGTACGGTCCACGTGCTGCGTTTGGAACAACGCAATCTCTCTAATATATTCGCAATATTCCCAATCCTATTAAATTACAATGAACAACTAGTAGACATAAAACTAAATCAAAGCAAAAATAAGCACGACAGAATTAATTAAGTAAATAAGAGTTTTTATAATTGGGACCAAGTTTGAAAAAGGATGAAGGACAAAACTTTGGGGCTTCTTTTATGACTGTAACGACTGTAAAATAATTATCGTCAGAAGCTATCCTCCTGCATCTATAGCATTGTTAATGCCACCGTCAACATGGTCAAGTCAATACAGGTTCGGCGTTACCGTCTTGAAATGATTCGTACGGTACACAACGTAGCTTTCTTGAGGCTGTGCTGTGCACTCACAGCTCTCATAGATGCATGAGTAAAAGTGTCATAATTTCTTAATTATTGACGCAAGACACATGAAAGCATGCATTATTTAAAAACAAGCAGTCAAGAAATCTAAATAATATTATGCATATAAGCACAGATTTGCTGTAAAAGCACCTATTGTGGAGAAGATCACAAAAACGTATAACATAACAATAATAACTCGCCATTAATATATACAAAAAACTAAATTCCCATGAAAGATACGACTTCGAGAGTGCACTACGGTGTTAAGACATCATAGTGTCACTAGAATAGTGCAACGTTTTAAGTTCAATGTCCAATTTATTAAATTTATAGAGTTTCGGAAAATAATTTTATAACTCGATCAAGTTAATGGTCGAGCAAACCCTATAAAATAGAAATTATATCATTTTATACATTAATTCCAGACACTTCATTTATTGATCGATTACCATCATTAATACACACGCAGCTTAGGTTTTACCATAACGATGTCAGCCAGACACAACGATGCGTGTCGTTCAGTTTTAGAGATGGGACTGTTTTTTCAGCGTGCATTATTGGTAAATGACTGGAAATTTGATTATTAAAAGGTTTAAGGATTGGGCTCATTAAAGTAGCGTTCTCCGAAAAGTTTTTCGATAAATTCATTAATTTCTCAAAAAGTAAAAATCTCAGTTTAACAAAATGGTTAAAATGAAAACCATTATTTGGGGGCCACATTTTGGGAACTAAGAACTGATTTTCGGGCAAAATAGGGGCTTGAAGAACTGAAATTAGGGCCAAATCAAAATTTGAGCTTAAAGAGCTACAATTGTCAGAGTCTGAGGCTCAAAGAACTGGAGCAGATCCAAATGTGGGGCTTAAGGAACTGTCAGAGAGCCTGAAAAAGGGACCCTTGACCGCCGCACATACCCGTACCACCTTAACATGTGAGTGCCCCCCCCCCGGGATAAGGGGCCGGGTGGTGTGTGTTTGTGTCACAGTTGTTGTGTGCTGGGACAGTTTTCTATACTGTCTGTCTATTTCACGTTGGTTTAGTTTATCACTATGTAGAGCTCCAAGATATAGTTTAGTGCGTTTTATTTTTATTTTTATCCCATTATTTTGGCTTAAGGGTAAATGCGATTTTCATTGTCTAAATCAATATATTTGAGGAAAATGATACCTTGATGTTTTGCAAAAGTTCATTCTGCAAATCATATACTTTGAAAACTTGCTTGATTTATTGTTGTTAATGAGTTATGTATACCTTTTACAAGTGTTGTTTCAGCCCTCTTTGCAACATAACTCAAGAACCACCGGACCTTCAAAGGTATATCTGTGGTATTTTATCATTATAATAGGTCTGATGCATGTAAACATTTGTTCACAATCATTTTACGCTAAAACTGTTTTTTAGAACAAGTCTTCACTATTCACTTTTTTGTTCTGTATCGGAGAAACCGTTATCAGCTGGTGGTAGGTGAGTGTTGACTGGTTAATCCTTTACCTAATCTGGACGTTTGTGATGTCGTAGATATTTTCAGTAGAGAATCATATAGACGAATCCAATTTCACGCATTCCTACACCTCAATGGCAGCCATTAGCTGGGTCCCCGTCGGCTCTATCTCACCTAAAATGTGAAATGATGCAGCCTTGGAGGGTATTTTAAACTGCATTCTATCACCCGTGTTACACGTAGACAAACGAATGATGACAGTTTACAACACAAAGGAATCTAACATCGACTTTTAAGCGGATTTTAATCCACCCGATTGGGCACTCACAACACCTGTTTGGTGCATGCGGGGACCCAAGAATGGCCGACCAAATCCTGACCATGACTTGGCTCGTTGGATTCGTCTATACTAAAAGTATTCTTGAGAGCTCACAGAATACTTTTCAATCATGTAATCATGGTAATGGTCGAGTAAACCCTTTAATATAAAAACAAATTATATCACTCATATTAATTCCAGATACTTCATTGATTGATTACCATCATTATACATATTCAGTATAATGTTTTACCATAACGATGCCAACAAGACACAACGATGCGTGTCGTTCAGTTTTAGAGACAGGACTGTTTTTTCAGCTCGCATTATTGGCAAATCGTTGGAAATATTATGATCTGCTTGAAAGTGTTAGATATTCTTGAAACGTAAATAATTTATTGTCCAAACTCGATGACAGATGCTAGGTGTGCTGTCCAAAATGGAATGAAGTAAATAGCCCACCTTACTTTAAAAACTAAAAAAAAAATTATTGGTATAATAAAACACGCTAAATGAAATAAATGGTTACAACCTTGGCGAGAAAAAAGAAAATGAAAAATAACCCAATCTTGAGAGCAAACGTCCGTACCACAAAATCGATTAATTTCGGAAAACATTGCTTTTCCATTTCTGACAAGTTCCATTGTCACATAGTCACCGGTGTTTGAAACTATTAAAATAACAGTCGCCATCATTTAGATTCCACGCCAATACACCACAAAATAAATCTTGCCTGATCTCCGGTTTAAAAAAACCCAGTTTTTTTTAATCACAACTACACCCCTTGAAAATTTTTTGATTATTTTTGCATTTTTCTCAAAAATTAATAACACACTGGTAACAAAAGTTATGTATATTATAGGGGCAAGGGATCCAGTAACTACACTAGAATTTCAGTGACTCAAGACAAGCGGTACGTTATTTACGATAAGAAAAGAGGTACCGCTAGAATGTACCTCATTTCTTAACATATATAATGAGCCACTTGTCTTGAATCACTGACATTTCAGTGAAGTAATTGGATTCCTTGCCCCTATAATATACATAACTTTTGTTAAAAAAATGTTAGAAAAATGCAAAATTAGTCACAAAATTTATCGGGGTGTAGTACCACCTTAAGGCGAGTAGGGTAGCATGAGCCATATTTGTCAAGTTTTAACCATTTAACTAACAAAATACTGTGGTGAAATTCTTAATATTAATGCATTGATCTTATAGGAAATGAGTCAAGAAAACCAATAATCACAATTTATATATCCATAGGTCTTGCTTGTTCCATAGTTAACAGTTAAGGCCAAAACTGATGATTTTATAAAATGAATTTAGGATTAGTAGTGATTGGGAAATTTCAAAGCACTTCGTAATAAATGTTATATCGTAACAGATATCTTAAAAAGAAACATTGTACTAATGCCATTAATGTTAATATAAATGATCCCAAAAAGTTATGGCAAGCAATTAAGAACGTTGTTCCAAGTAAAGTCAACGTAAATGTCACTAATATAGATAAGAATGGGACAAGTTTAAATGCTACTGATACTGCCAATGAATTTAACACTTATTTCACATCAGTTGGCACTACTCTTGCAAGTAATTTTGATGAAATTAACGAAGACATAGGTGAATCATGCTCGTCTTCCGAGGTTAATTTTCACTTTCAGTACAATTACCCCCCGACTTTGTTCATGAACAAATTTGTACGTTTTCAAATGATAAAGCAACAGGTCTTGATGGTTTTCATATACGGTATATAACTTCTCAAGTTAGCCTCTCCTATTATTTGTGAATATATTGCTTATATTTGTAACCTCTCATTTTATTCATCAACATTTCCATCTGATTGGAGAGAGAGAGCCAAGGTAACACCAATATACAAAGATGGCGATAAAGGTGATGTTGGCAACTATCGCCCTATATCAGTTCTACCTATTATTTCAAAAATTATTGAACGTGCAATTCATAATCAACTATAATATTATGACTATCTCAGTGTCAAATGCATTCTTTTTTAATCTGGTTTTCGTCTTAATCATTCTTGTACCGTTACTTTACTTGATGTTCAAGATTATATTTTGAAAAATATGAATAATGGTCGTGCCATAGCTGCTATTTTTCTTGACTTGAAGAAAGCATTTGACACTGTAAATCATAATCTCCTTAGTATGGTGTTAACGGGTATGAACTTGAATGATTCAAATCTTATCTGAGTAATTCAGTGTGTAAAAAGTAACCCAGTTCTTTCTGACTTTAAACCTGTTAACATAGGTATACCTCAAGGGTCTATCTTAGGACCACTTCTCTTCATAATTGTTGTAAATCCTTTAACACAAAGTGTATCATGTAAATATGTCATGTATGCTGATGACACTATTCTTCTTTGTTCTTCAGAAACTGCATCCCAACTTCAAACCGATCGTGAAAATATTTGAATAGTATTGCTGATTGGTTTAAAAAAACCCACTTAACTTTAAATATCAAAAAGACTAAATTTATGATATTTGGTACATGGCATGTTCTTTCTTAATTTGATAGTTAAGTTGTTATGTGATCAATCTATTGAAAAAGTTGACCGGTTTAAATATCTTGGTGTTATATTTGATTCAAACTTCCCATATCAACTATTTGTGGGATATGCTTTTACGACGTGAATTCATAACAATTAGTGGGTTTTTTAGCGGGTTTGCCGTCGGACAAGTTTAGTACTGTCAAACTTTCGTCAGGAGTAGCTCTGACTTCTTCAGGACAAAGTACCTAAGAATGAGACATGTAGGCCGCCCCTTGCCTACTGATGGCTCTGAAAAGAGCCGTTCACTGAAGACTGGCCCTTGTCGACAGAGAACAAGCAGATGTCGCATATCTGCTAATTTTAAAGGTTTGGTGGCTCTGAAAAGAGCAAACTCTCTCCAAATCCTTCAGAACAGACTTGTAAGAATTATTTTGTCAGCTGGCATTAGAACACCAACAGATGAAAAGATGGATAAGTTAAGTTGGATTAAGCTCGACAAAAGGTCGTATAATCAGTTGTTTTTAAAATGTATTAAAGATCAAGCGCCTTCATACTTATAAAAAAACCCACAGTGGACACGACTCTACGTGTGTAGGACCAGTGTATAATAAAACAAAGGAAAAATAAATAAATATATCCAAAACGAACGATTCGCACGTTTTTCCCTTTCCGAGAACAATCACGTGGCGGAAAAGAAATCTGTTATCAAGCGTCCTTTTAAAAAAACCCATATCCAATCTTCTTTGCACTTCCCTGGTTTTATGTAGTTGTCTCAATATTTGAGTGCAAACACAACTAGGTCATGCTTCCTTCTCGACTGGTTCTATTTTGGGAATATGTGCTTATTTAAGCATCAACCGGCAAGTTTGCTTAAAACTGGCAACCAACTTATTTTTGTCATTTCGAGTATGCTGAATTCGAATATTTTGCCACTTCGCGGTCATATTTCACACACCTTGTGCCCCCCACACACACGATCAACATCGGATTGACGCCCTTGCCAAGGTGTATTTGAACGCTGTGACCTATAAATGAGCCAAAAAACCCTATCAGGTCATATGGGGCAAAAATTAAACATGTTCTAAATTCACTAAAGAACATATCAAACTAATCGCAACCATCAAATGGGCCGACGGATCACAAAAATGTAACACATGGGTGTGTAGGAAATTGAATCCGGTTGAATCCTGCAGCTTTTTTAACTCTTTGCTTTGTAACATACTAAGCTATACTAACCAGATAGTGCAAACAATTCTTTTTCTGAATCCTCTAAGCTAGACGAACAATTGGCAACTTTGACTCTGGATCTGTGGGGCTATTTTGGGTCTTTTGAGGATTATTGCCTCAAAATACTGCTTGGCAGACATCGGATTCGAGTTGAGCGTACCCGTACATAAGTTGATTGCCAGCTTTTACGCAAATTTGCCGATTACAACGTGATTTCGTGATCCACAGCCGGCCTCATCCCCCCCCCCCCACTTTTCTATTAAAAAAAAGTTGAGATTTTTATACCACTGGAAACCTCTGGCTACATAATGTTTATGTATATACCAAAAATGTCTGCAGATTAATTCGTTTAGCAAATATCGTCAAATTTGAATTTCGTTCTGGTATACCAAAACGAAATTACACTTATCAAATCGGAATCAACTGAAATTTTGGGAATAACCTTTTTTCGTGGATATCTACTGAAAAATGTTAAGAGGATGCTAGGATCATGAAATGCTCCTTTAATAAAGAACACGAATGCAAAAAATAATACAAAAAAATGTTTAAGTGTGGGGGTGTATTTTGTATATTTTGTTTGTATGTTTGTTGGTGGGTGTGTGTGTGTGGGGGTGTTTTCAATTATTTTATTTATACAGGTGTGCTCTGTTTACTTTAAGAACTGATCATTATGCTGGAATAGTAAATACTCCCCATGGTCTGATATTGGGCTGGATATTTGAGAACCATTCTCTCTCTAAATTCAGGCCTTAAGCTGTTTATAAACATGATAAATTAAATCCTCCTTTTGCTCTGTTAAATTTTCAGACCCCGCTCCATATTATTTTCCACCCCTTCTCACCAAAGTACTACCAAACCGCTGTATCAATATCGCTCAAAACATGGAATTGGATTGTTTGGTATTGTGTCTCTATGTAGCTCAATGTACAAGATAGAAAACACCATAGGAAAAATCGTACCACCCACCTTTAATTATCATCATCCTCATCAGTGTATTGCCCTCGGTAGCCTAGGTAACTGTTTAATAAATGTCATATCACTATCACTGGTATAATCATAATACATACGCACCTTGAATACTGCATGGAGAAGTCTATGGATTGATATGCAGTCACGAAATATGACTAAATTTAGCACTGGACTATACATGGTTTATTCAGTTTATGAAGCGGTTTTTTTTTAAACAGATATGCAACACGATAAGTATCTGTAGTTCCATGCATCCTATCCTCGAAATAAAACTAGTTTTGCACCCATGGCGATTTAATACTACTACAAACACACCACCAAATCACTTGTGGTGATAAGAAGAAATAAAAGAAGAAATAAAACAAACAAACAAACAAACAAACTTGTCATAATCGTGGTACTATCCTTTGCGCGCTCTTTATGCCTTAATGCTTGCTCTAATAAAAACAAATCTACGGACAATGGACTTCAACCTGGTATGTAGGTTAAAAATAGTAATTTCCTTTTATATTTAGAAAAAAATACGGTGAAAATCACATCAAAATTTATTCTTGTGTTGTACAATGGTACTTTAATATGTTGGTACATATCTATTAATTGGTACACAATATAATACTGTATTACATTATTTTATTATAGAAAATGTAAAGGATTCGCGCAACGCCCTTTTTTGCAGGACATATTACAAAAATGACATCAGTATCGTACAGGGTGTCTCTCAGAAACTTTAGTTTGGGGCTATTTTAATGCTCGAATCAAATTTGACACGAATACTTTTTGCATTGGTACAGTAACGTAAAACCGCTTTAAAAAAAATACTCTTTGAAGTTTAGAAATAAACCATTTTGTTCTTGAGATACATGACATTTACGAAAATTTTCTAACCGTTCCTTAGAATTTTAATTACTATACTTAATATTTAAAAATATCAAGTATAGTATTCGGAGCAAGCAATCACCTTTATTTCAAGGGGACGTTTTAAAATTTGAAGCTCAAATTGTATAATTTAAAGGTGGGTAACCTGATTGACAATCTCATCCTCACTTAACCTCATCAAAATGCTGAATTTGATATCAGATGAAAGCTCATATTTTTCTCATAAACATATTGAAATTTGGCGTTCCAAATCGGTATATTTCCGAAGAAATCATCAAAAAACTGCCGAATTAGGCAACTGCCGAATTAGGCAGTTTTTTGATGATATCTTCGGAAATACACTGAGTTGGAACTTCTAATTTCAATATGTTTATGAGAAAAATATGGTCTTTCACTTGAAATCAATATATTACATGATCATGATGATTATCATTAATAAAAACACTGTAGACTACCAATATCACGCTGTATAAATGTCGGTAATTCCATTAGGAATTAGTCACATTTACATAAAACATTTACATGTTCTTTTTGCATGAGTGCTTGAAAGGGATGACAATTTATGTTATACATAAGTTTTAAAGAATTTGATTTTCCAAATAGGCCTATATCAGGTCACCTTCCTTTAAAGGACAATGTCTTATTAGCGAATTATTGCATGATATATACATACACCTCTATGCTTGAACAAATAATGTGCAATTTTATGAATAACAAAACGATTGTTTGCAGTAGCATAGCAGTTAAGGCTAGCAACTATTTTAAACTGTTGCGATTTATTAGTTTATTACAGCATCTTGTGAATGGTAGTGAGCTTTGGCAAAATTTGCATTGATCATTTCATTGATTGATATTTGAATCCGTGGAACGGCCCGGGATTAAAAATGAGTTTTTCGTAAAATTCTTATATTTCAAGAGCAGGTACGGTATGAAAGCTGTTTTACTGTGCCAAAGCATTAAGGGGGTACTACACCCCTCAATAAATGTGTGTCTATTTTTGCATTTTTCTCAAAAACTAATAACACAGTGATAACAAAGTTATGTATATTATAGGGGCAAGGAATCCAATTACTACACTGAAGTTTCAGTGACTCAAGACAAGCGGTTCATTATTTATGATAAGAAATAAGGTACCGCTAGGATGTACCTCATTTCCTATCATGTATACTGAGCCGCTTGTCATGAGTCACTGAAATTTCAGTGTAGTAATTGGATTCCTTGCCCCAATAATATACATAACTTTTTTTTTACCAGTGTGATATAATTTTTTGAGAAAAATCCAAAAATAGTCACAAATTTACCACAGGGGTGTAGTACCCCCTTAAGTATTGAGGCATGTTTGATAAGTAAAATAAGTCAAACAGTAAAGTGTCTGATGGTTCAGAGACACTCGGTATTAGGTGGTAGGTTCGGTATAGCATTCATATCTGCATACTAACAAAGTATGATGTTTTGCATAACTTTTATTTTGCATAAAGAAACACCGCGCGATGTGTGTTGTAAGGGTGCATACCACCAAATTAATGTCCCTCATCATTTACTAGACATTAGGATAATCATCCCTGAAAACAGAAACATACAGTCATGCAGCGTACTACACGTAAGTGTGAAACATGTGTTTGAACCTGAGGTATACTAGTCTCATGTTTGAACAAGAACACTAATTTATGCAGGATACACCCCACGCAGGTCAAGGCCGTGTAGGCCCTATGTGTTGTTCTGTATCGGCCGCTTTGGGGGCAGAATGGATCCATACGGTCACTGTTCTAATATTCTCTACTTTCAAAGAATAATTTATATTATATGTAGCCTAATACTTTAGGATTGTGGAGACAGGTACAGATATTGCGAATTCATTTGTTACATACACAGTCCGCTATATTTTGCCTTTTAAAATATAAGTTACCAATCATTGTGACATGCGCCCTTATTCACAAACACGAACTGCACGGGGTTTCCCAGCAAAACTTGTATTTTTTCATAGTGACCGTAAAGTATGATATTTTGCGTATGCAAAACTACATATTTTGCCGAAGTATGTAGTTTTGCATATGCAAAACTACATACTTTTGGAAAGTATGTAATTTTGCATATGCAAAATATCATATTTTGCAAAGGTATGTGGTTTTGCACGCAGCATCGGCGGACGTATTACAAAAATCGCCCTTCATTGCGTCACTCACCATTATAAATTTAGATATGGATGCTTGTCGTAAATAAATGAAATAAGCAGTAGACAATTTTTCATTATTTAATAAAATTGAATAGATATTATCGTATTAAGAGAATACTTAAGGGGTGGGGTATGAACGTTTGGACAGTATTTATTATGGGACATTAGAGCACATCAGACATATCGAATTGCATTCTGAATACGAAGAATGTCCTTCTGATATCAAATAATTTTGATTTTTTGAAATTCGCAATGTAATATACATTTTATGGCAAATGATTAAAAATTGATATTTTTGATATTTAACAGTACTCGAAGTAAACTTAATAAATCTGAGGATTTATACTTAAAGTGTATGTAGGTGGGATGAAAAGCCGACGATCAATTACAAATTTTGACCTTTCGTATTGAAGATATGGATTTTTTCCCCAAACACCAAAAAAAAAATAGGTCTTTTTGGGAAAAAAATCCATATCTTCAATATGAAAGGTCAAAATTTTCAATTGATCGTCGGCTTTTTTTCTCCCAGCTACATACACTTTAAGAATATATCATTAGATTTATAAAATTTACTTCGAGGACTGTTATATATCAAAATGTGAAAAATATCAAATTTTAATAATTTGTCATAAAATTTGTATTATATCGTGAATTTCAAAAATTATCAGAAATGCATTCTTCGTATTCAGAATGCAATTCGATATGTCTGATGTGCTCTTATGTCCCACAAAAAATTGGATTGGATTGATATTTTATTTTATTGCCAATTCGTGGCCTGTAGGCCAAATGACATACAATAAATTACAATATAAAAAACACACATAAGAACAATTAGAATTAAATATTTAGGCAGGCATTGCACAAGATATAAAACACACAAAAATATACAATTTGAATTAACATTTAGAAAATTGATTATAAAAGTCACTAAATTCGTATTATGAAATATTGCACTTTTTATATATATATATAATGACATTGAAAGTATAGTATATGCAGAACAATTCTGGGTGGCAAAGCAAAAACACAAACTATTTATTTAGGAGATCAACGAAATATGGAAGAGGACTATTTTTAAAACGATTTGTCCTAGTCCTAAACTGAGAAAATTTGCTGCAATTACGTAAAGCACGACCATGACACTCCTTCCTGGTAGGAGGGATAAGAGAACTTGTTCGATTTGTTTTGGTAAGCCCTTCGGCGAACCTAAGACAGTGGTCCTCCCTCCTATCAGAGAGGGTGTCAAACTTGCAGATTTGAAGCGCGTTACTATAAGATAAATAGTGCCGACCCCAGTGGCGTACCGTGGCTGCCCCAACCCCGGGGGGCTGAAGAAGCAACAATTTTGCCGCCCCTTCCTTAACAGCCCGAAAAGGTTGACCCAATTTTTTTTCACGGTCGTTTGAAAAGTGAAGAGCAAAAAAAAAAAAAAAAAGGAATTTAAGCGCTAGCGCCCTAAAAGCAACCTTTTTTCCAATTTTTCATGCTTTTTCAATTTTTTGCGCCCTTTTTTCTCTTTGCTAATTCGTTTTGCCGCCCCCTTCATTTTTGCCGCCCCTGTTTTTGCCGCCCCTTCTTCTTCCGCCGCCCCTTCGTTTTTGCCACCCCCTATTTTGACCCCGGGGGGCTGGCGCCCCCAAAGCCACCCCTCACCCAGAATTGTTCTGCAGGCACGTTTTTGGATGGCCTCTATATCTTTGGACTGTTTATAGCTGAGATTCAAGAATGCCACACCACATCAGCGTACTCAAGAATTGGCCTGACATAACCACTATATACGACACCGAGCTCTTGGTTGGTAAAACCAAAACGCTTAAGGGTTCGTAGCATGAACAACCGGGAATTAGCCTTTTTCAACATCGCGTCCATCTGGACATTCCATTTAAGGTTGTTCTGTAGCCACAAACCAAGTACCTTGGCTTCGGTGACGTATGATAGTGGTTCAGTGCCAATTCTTAAGTCGCGATGTGGCGGCAATGGATTAGAAAAAGCAATTTGCATGGCTTGACACTTGCTGGGATTCAATTTCATGTGGCTGTCACTAGCCCACTCTGAGAACTGATCAAGATCACCCTGAAGTGGACTAGCACAACCACCGGAAAAATTCTCAGCAAATGTCAAGTCATCAACATATTTCCAACACCGACTACCAGCGTCTTGTGCTGCTTCGTTAATAAGAATCTGAAACCCAATTGGGCCAAATTTTGTACCCTGGGGTACACCACCATGAAGAGTTGTATAATCTGAGAGCACACTGTTGTATCTGACACACTGTTGACGGTTACGGAGGAAATCGCAAATCCAAGGAACAATGGACCTACGGACTCCCATATCGATGATCTTAAGAAGCGTATGGTCGACGAGGTCGAACGCCTTCGAGAAATCCGTAAGTACCACCGTTCCTATGTTGCGACTTCTCTCCGCTCCCTGGAAAAGAAAATGAACAAGAGAAACTAAATAATGAGAAGTTTACACTCCTTTTACATTACCATATTGGCGGATGTCAATATCATTTTGAATATCGTTTAGGACCCAATCAGTAATGAAACCTTCAGCTATTTTGGCAAAATTGATGTGAGCGAAACAGGTCTCAACTTATCAATACTTGGTGGATACTGTTTAGGAATAGGGATGACAATTGCTTTCTTCCACTGCTCAGGAACATAACCCTCACTATAAGAATTATTCAAAATATCAGTAAGCGGCACACTTAACTCATATGCAAACTCTTTGACCAGTTTGGGTGGAACTTGATCAGGACCGCAAGATATGGCAGACTTAAGTTTACGTAACTCAACATAAACTTCCCATGGGTATAACTGAGGGACTGGTTCTTCAGCAGGAAGATAAGATGGTAACCTGCTACAGTCGAGAGGATCTAAACAATCAGACACATGAGCGAACTTGGAATTAATAGCATTGGCAATGCCTTTTAAATCTTTATCCTCAATACCCTGGATGTTTATCTTGAGATCAGGTTTGCTGGAGTTTGTGACAGTTCTAATTTGTTGATGCCATTTTCAAATACTGTCGAAACGCTCAATCGCTCATTCTAGATCCCTTAAAAGTATTCCCCAACAAACGCGATGTTAAGTTCGCCAGTTTGTGTATAGCTAGTTTATCAAAATAGCAAAACATTGATATTTTGATTTTGACCGAGTACAGCCTCGTGGCTGTAAATTGTTCGATTACTTCTTTTCTTTTCAGTATTGATTGTTTAATTAAAAAGGAAATACCAAGCTATCTGATAAAATATCAATCAATATTCTTTAGCATAGAATCCCGCTGCATGCTAAGAAGAAAAGAAAACACCCTTTAATATATAAATACCTTTAGGTAGTATGGTCTCAGATAAATACTGATCACAGAATCATGTTTTATTGAAGTGTTTATCGCGAAAATAAAAACCCAAAAATAACAACAAGCCTTGACGTTTGAATTTTTCGATAAATATTTCTACAAAATTAATGATGTTAGAGAGTTAATCGAGAATTACTAGTTCAGCAGTGAAATGGCTAACACAGCGCGCCACTTAATCCACGGTCATTAAATTCACCTTCACTTAACGCAGTGGACGGCACAGCGAGCAAGCCATAAGTCAAACCACGCTGTGGGTTGTACTGTAGCTGTGTTCAGTGATGATAGTACATAACTGGTAGGCTTCAATTAATTGAGTCTTTGCTGTCGTCACTCGTCATCACTATTTCACGTGGTCTCTTAACCCATTGCATGCTAACAGAAGAACTTATGAATATATACGTTGAAAAATTAGTATTTATTGTATCCTTCAGCTGTTGATGTGTTTGTGTACGCCCTCTTTCTTTAATTATGGAAGTGTACGTGTATAAATTGCGAATGAAAACTTTTCTGGGTGGTCCTCGAATGAAAATTAACAATTTGATTTGCTAAAATTTAAAAGTATAAGTGTATTGTGATTGTTGGGGTGTGGGGTGGGTGGGGGTGTGTGCATGTTTATAGGGGTGTATGTATGGTGTGGTGGGATGAGGTGTGGAGTGCGTAGGTGTGAGGGTGGATGTGGATTATCAGACCGATATTGACTTTCCAATTAGACATTTTGAACAGCTGATCACATGCACTTCGGTATTTAGTCGCTTCTCATCGCGTGGAGGTCCAGTGCCTGGAAAGTCTACACTGATAACAAACTTGTATAGGGTGTATTAGCTTATTTATGGAAATTACTATTTGCATGGCTTATTCAATAGTATGTGTATTGGGGTTGAACTGTTAATATGAGGTATACATTTATGATATCAACATTCCAATCAGACATCACATAGTAAAATTTTAGAAATTAACGCGAATAATACGAGCGTAATATTTCAACAACAACAAAAAACACCTATATTTAAAGCAGATCGGAGGGAGCATGACATGTTGGTGTCTGCACTCAGATATTGAGGCACATATAGTTGACATACAAGAGGACTGGTATGGATTCTATAAAAGAGATCCCAAGGCTTGATATGAGGGGTATCATTTTCTCCCCATGTACATGCCGTGAAATTTCTTGGGGGGAAAATCCCCAAAACTTTCGTTTTAACATATTATTAGCTTTACCTGAAGAGCCGCAGCACCTGTTATTTAAACAAAGGCATTTCATTAGAGAATGAATTTGGAGAAAACCTTCTGATAATATTACAAACACTCGCTGAGCAGCAAGACCTTCCTCTAAGCTTTTAATCCGATAAGCTGATTATCTATTTGTTTTCATGAATTGGAAGACATTCTTTGATGTATTACTGAGCTCAATCATCTGAAATTATTGGAGCGTGAGCCACCCAGGCTGGTGGCTCAGCATAGTATTTTATTAACAGAAGGTTTTCTCCAAATTCGTTTCCTAATGTGTTATATGCGATGTGTTCATATGTTTTAATTGATTGGAATACACCACCCACTCATTAACATTATACGCTTATATGCTATACGCTAACTATTACAATAGTTAAATGATTCAGGTACATGAAAAAGCTACAGGGCCTTTTTTTGAAAACAAACTTGTGTACTAATGGGCAGCATAATGTGCATAACAATCAAATTAGACTTAATAACAACTTATTAAAGTCACTAAAATCACAAGAAAACAGTAAATCACTTTGTGTAATGCAAAGTGATTTGTATAGAGTCGATTCGAACTATGTGGAGGTCCAGTACATGGAAAATCTACATTAATAACAAACTTCTGTAGTATGTAGCATTACTGCGCATTATGTGTTCGAAGGAGCGGGGTCGAAGAGTGAGGATTGTGTCTCTTTGTGGGGGTGTGTATGGGTACTGGGTGGGGTAAGGATGGGGTGTGTGTATTTGGGTGTATATGTGGGTTTTGTATAGGGTTGTATTAATATGTATTTGAGAGACTTTGGACACGTTGTCTACTTTTTCAATTTTACGAGAAATTCACCAATTTGTTGTAAATTCTGCATGTCTAGCGGTCCTTGAATATAAATATATATTTCTACATATTTATGTTGATACCTCCACAACCGCACGTACCCCACAAGCACACCCGCACCCATTCACACGCCCACACAACTCACTTCTAGACCCACCCACACGTAAGATGCTCCAAAACTATCTCCCGTACCATAACGCTCCGACCGGTAGTGGTGTAATGTGAATCCAATAATATGCCTCTTTTAAAATCAATTCTATTTTGCGAGGACACCCGTCGCATGGAAAGTCTACATTGATAGCAGCATTGAGACAAGTTGAATATTGATTTAAATCTGATGGAAATGTCATTGTCTAGTGCAATAATATTTCTTGTAGGGGCGGTGGGTGTTGGTGGCATGGTATTTGGTTTTTCTAGTGCTCAGCACTTCACATTTCACAAGCCGTACCGAATATTATCAGTACATTTGATTCTAAGTATCATTGGTCTTTCTTCAGCACGATTTCAACAAGTAAATGCATTGAATAATTTCAAAGCGATTCGTATGTATTGTCATTTAACTGTATCCATCTTAATTATGATATTATATTAATGCTGTGCGTGCTAGTCCTTCGCTTCAACGGAAAAAGTTCCAAGTTTTGAAATATTTTCTCAAAATATCAAGAGCTATCTTAAGAACTACTGAACCAATACTAGGCTTGTTTGTACTCATTTTAATGCATTTTTCATGCTGATTCCAAATATGGTCATGAAAATTTACATTTCTGAAATTTTTGAATTAAAAAAAAAATTAAACATGTCGTCTGCAGTCGACACCCGCGTGAAGAGAGTTAATGATATAATTTTTTTAAATTAATTTAAGAACAGAACATTTATCTAACAATTATTTATTCATTTCTTATTTATGTATATTATCTAGTTACCATTTATTATTTAGTATTCATATTCCTTTCAGAAGTATTGATGCAAGTCAGTACAAAGAGATGCCAATGCTATTAATATATACAATACTATATTTCTACTAAGATAAAACAATAATTGACTGATCATAATTGGTCAAGGTTCCTTGCGCAAAGGTTTCCATACCTCAGCACGTGCCGAGTAGAAATTGATAGGCTCAGTCTATCTTCGTCCATCTACCAAATATCCAATTCATTTATGTACTCATCAAATAGAGGTTTGCATAGCTCAAAGGAAATACTACAACGGGCAATAATATGATGATTGCACTTTAATGTGAAACCCCTGAGGACGGAATGGATTATTCCATAGTATACACCACGGTTTAAACCTTTTTACAGCATTACCAAATCCATTTTAGAAAATCTATTGTGAGGTTGATGCTTCAATATATCATTTACCGATATACTGGTGACATACAACGCACTGTGTTCGTAAGCATTTATTTTTGGCGGAGGATCATGATGTCGGTGACCAGCTAGCTAAGTATAATATTAGACCGTCTTTTCATTGGATACTGTTATGGATAAAGCAACTCGAGTAGTTATTATGGCTATTGAAACACATGTGGATTAATATCTTACTATGAAACTACTGCGCATGAACGGATGAATGGTTTTCATATTTTCCTTCATTTCTACCCTTAGCAACGTATAATATGTACACAGCATTTTACTTAAGCAACCTGCCTTCTACGATGCACATATGGAAATACGTACATTCCATCAGATTTCTGAGAAAACACATTGCCGTGTTCAGCCATGGTGTTTTCATGGCCTGGATGGAGATGGGGCAGAACCAAGAATGACGTCATCATAACTTTGGACCCATAACATCGAAGGGGCGGTACTGGAGTCGCCTGCTCCGTAAATTGGCGCATTTTTAAAAGTGAAAAACAATGCTTTTATGGCATATACTCACAATACCATGGATGCGTATAGCATGTATATTATAATGAATATATATGAATGTGTATTAATCAAGCCTTGACAATTGGAGAGAAAGGAATATTTTTAAGCAAACATCACCTGTATAATATAACAAGAAGAATTCTTGGCTGATTTAACACTTCTCTCTACTATCTAGTAAAGAATCAACTAAGCTGAGCAGACTAGTAGATGTGTACAACATACATAAATGCCACAGTATAGTGCTACATACTTTGCAAACATCAATTGGCATTTTGTGTACACAGTAATCTAGCATAGTAAAATGAGAATCCATCTCTAGCTCTTGAGGTGGTCATGGATGAATGAAACATCTACTGCTTGAATCGAGCATAGCAACGTTGACATTTTTATCTTTATCATCTTTATTAACACGTCTACTGAAGATAGGTAATATCACCCTATAATAAGTGGTTCACCTGCATGGAACCCTACTTACACCTGTTCTAGCGAGTCATTCATCGGCGTGTGATAAGAAATAAGACATACGTAAACCGAGTCATAGTAAGAGTATCAGCAAGGGGATCCCCACAGTGCCTCTGTAGATACATGCCTAGCTTCGCTTAGGGTTCGAAGCTGTGGCCTATGACGATACCTCAACATATCCACACGGGGCTTCATCGCACCTGTTTCTTGTTCTATTTAAAAGAGCCCCCAACCAACAGCAACCCTGGCGTCGCAAATAAGAAGCCAACATGCAAAGCAAAAGATGCTAGCTTTAAGACATTTTAAGGCATTATGTTGTTTTGGAGTGTTTCTTGGAGGGCTTTCATTTTGCTGGCTATCGTGGCGATATCCACGGTTCCTTGGTTTGAATCAGTGGAAGTTGTGGCTGCAGATGAAAACCCTGAGACAGATAAAGACAATAAAGATGAAAACACCACCGATACCACAAGTATTTCAAATAATGATATTACCACCACCGCATCTACTGAAGTCTATAGTACCGCAGAAGAAATCTTTTTAACGCAAAGCGGATTATGGTATGTTTGTCATCGGGAGATTGAAAACACTGACTCAGGTGAGTACAATAATGAAATTTTGTTTTCAAAAGACACACATTTCTTCGCCAACTATTCTCATATTGCTCCCATGCATACAACATTATTGGAATGTCATCTTTCCCTGGGAAAGATCTGACAGCAGGCCAGGCCATGGCCAGAGGGTAACATGAGTAGGTTTCTTTCACCTTGATGGCAAGGATAGTCTTGCAAATATGGGTTAGGCCATCCAATATGCCATGAATTAGTAGGACTACAACTACTGGTCAGTATATACTCCTATTTCCACATCTGTTTGTTTTTTATGTGCGCATTTTTAGATTACTTCACAAAACGTGTAGATGAGTTCACGCTTTGGGTTGCTTTTAATAGTTTGAGACGCCTTTTGGTGTTTAAGAATCCGTTTTAGAATTGACAGCTTTATACAACGTAGGATGTACCTCATATACTATTTGCATGGTGAAAGCTGGTGGTTAATTGAAAATGAATTGCAGACTTGCCGGTAGTTTTCTGCATAAGAGGAGATCAACCGTCAAATTTCATTATCAACATATTATCGATGAATGAGAATTTTCTTAATTTCATTATTTTAGGATCTTGATACCCCACTGGCCAGATTCAACAGTTTTGGGTACTCACCTCGTAAAATACCAAAGCTTTAAATTTATTATACATATATGTTCACAGATGGGCTGTATGTGTAGGCATTGTTTAAACAGTAAATTAACAGTTCAACTCATGAAAGTTAGTTTGGGGAAAAGGAAATCAAGTACAATAGTTTAAAATCATATGGAAACTAAAGCTAGAAAAGTGTGGTAAGATTGTATTTAGATTTAGAAAGGATAACAATGGTTATATCATTCATGCAATCAAGTTCAAGTGTTTTTTTTGTTCTGCCATGCACTAGTGCGAAATTGAAATGAGAATTCATTCAAAAGCGATGAGAATTGGACAAAACTATGAGAATTTAACATTTTCTCAAAAAACTGTTCATAAAAATTATACCCCGTTGGACAATGGTTATGTTTGTCATCGAGAGATTAAAAACACTGGCTCAGGTACTGTGAGTACAATTATTATAAAATATTTTGTTTTCAAAAGACACACATTTCTTCGCCAACTATTCCCATATTGCTCCCATACATACAACATTATTGGAATGTCATCTTTCCCTGGGAAAGATCTGACAGCAGGCCAGACCATGGCCAGAGGGTAACAAGAATAGGTTTCTTTCACCTTGAAGGCAAGGATAGTCTTGCAAATATGGGCTAACTCCCCCCTAGGCCATCCAATATGCCATGAATTAGTAGGACTATAACTACTGGTCAGTTTATACTCCTATTTCCACATCTGTTATTTTTATGTGCGCATTTTTAGATAACTTCACAAAACGTGTAGATGAGTTCAAATATGCTTTGGGTTGCTTTTTAGTTTGAGACGCCTTTTGGTGTTTAAGAATCCCTTTTAGAATTGACAGCTTTATACAACGTAGGATGTTCCTCATATAATATTTGTATGGTGAAAGCATGTGGTTAATTGAAAATGGGTCGCAGACTTGCAGGTAGTTTTCTGCATAAGAGGAGATCAACCTTCAAATTTCATTATCAACATATCGATGAATGAGAGTTTTCTTAATGTCATTATTTTAGGATCTTGATACCCCACTGACCAGATTCAACAGGTTTGTGTACTCACCTCATAAAATACCAAAGCTTTAAATTTATTATACATATATGTTCACAGATGGGCTGTCTGTGTAGGCATTGTTTAAACAGTAAATTAACAGTTCAACACATGAAAGTTAGTTTGGGAAAAAAGGAAATCAAGTACAATAGTTTACAATCATATGGAAACTAAATTAAGAAAAGTGTGGTAAGATTGTACTTAGATTTAGAAAGGATAATAATGGTTATATCATTCATGCAATCAAGTTCAAGTTTGTTTTGTTCTGCCATGCACTAGTGCGAATTTGAAATGAGAATTCATTCAAAAGCGATGAGAATTGGACAAAACTATGAGAATTGAACATTTTCTCATAAAACTGTTAATAAAAATTATACCCTGTTGGACAATGGTTGGACTAATCGGCCCGTGATCGGGGCAGGCGCAGGCTTTACTATGTCGTGTTAAATTTTCTCGTTTTAAAATAATGTGACACGGGTTGTTTACACGTTAATTAGTATTTCTTATTCATTTGGATGAGAAAGCATGCCCACAGCGTTGAAAGTTTCATAAAAAGGAATTCTCGTAGTTTTGTCCAATTCTCATCGCTTTTGAAAGAATTCTCATAATAAATTTCCACTAGTGATGGTTATCAATGTGCAAACCGGCTTTATTATTGCCTTATGGAATTAGTTGCTTTATGCAGCATACCTGTATTCTAGCAAGAATACTTTAATCGGAGTTACATCACGTTGTTTGTCTGCTTTAAGGGTAGACGAGGTATTGTTGGTAGAAGCAACCTAAAAATCGAGTTTCATTATCTAGATCAATATATTATTGAAAAATAACACCTTGATGTTTTGCAAAAGTTCATTCTACAAATCGTATACTTTGCAAACTTGCTTAATTTATTGTTGTTAACGAGTTATGTACGTTTTACAAAAGTGTTGTTGTTTCAGCCCTCTTTACAACATAACTCAAGAACCGCAGCACCTATAAAAGTATATCTGTGATATTTGAATTCTTCTACACGCTCGCTATGAAATAACCTTAAGTACAGCGTCCCCGATGCCTTGTTTATTTTATCTATTGTAAAGTGCAATGAAAGTTATGTTTTGAAACTCGTACTTCTATGATTAAATATAACGGGTATGGAGGAGGCTATTTACTTCCGTTGATATGTTTGAAGAGCTAACCGGTACAAGTTACCAAAAGTGTGCGGTTAGCTTTTGGAGGACACGTGTCCTATAAAAGGTCTTTGATCCCTAACATGGGTTGCCAGTCTCCTGATAAATGTCAACATTTTGACAATATTTTGGAGGTACGTCTTAATTTGTGTTGAGATCAATAATTAATTATGAAGGTGTCTACCAACCCACTTCCCCACTGACCGCCCTGATATGTAAAAATGTAAGGCTTTTGGGGGTACTTTTTAGCCCATTTTTGTCATTTTCGTCAAATTATTCCCCCTTGAAAGTTGCCTCGCCCCCTTCCCCCTATGACAGAGTCCTGGGTGCGCTAGTCTTGTGGTGTAGGTTTGAGTGGGGTACACCAGTGTAGGTACAGTCTACTCTGAAGTACAAAGTACCGACGCGGACGCACACATTGTGCCGACTTTGAAGGCACGCATACCTCAGCAGAGACGCATCACTGCGAGCTGTTTACGCGCTGTATACGCGCGCGTTGTCACTTTGTACTTCAGAGTGGACAAACTGTACAATGGTGTGTTTGATCATGGACCCAAAGATGGGAGTGTGGTTTAATGGCTGATGACGTCAAAGAGTATTTCGTTTACGGAATGATTCCGTAAAATACGGGATATTTGTACTACGGAATTCATTTTCTATCAATATAAAGTGTACAACCCTAAGTCTATTATTGTGACTGCATGAGCCGAGGCTTCATTGTGATGTGTACATTAACATTAAGCTTCACCAAAGCCCGGCAGATGTTTCCTAAATGTGATTAGGTAGATGGTGAACCTTTGTACATTAGTTTTCTATATGGATTAGGAAGAGATCAAGCTTCAATTTCATTATCAATATATCGATGAATGAGAGTTTTCTTAATTTCATTATTTTAGGATCTCGATATCACACTGACCAGTTTCAACAGTTTTGGCCACTCATCGCATAAAATACTAGAGCTTTTAATCTTATTATGTGTTCATAGTTGTGCTGTCCGCGTAACACTTTTTAAACAGCAAATTAAAAGTTCAACTCGCTATAAAAGTTAGTTTGGGAAAAAGGAAATCAAATACAATAGTTTAAAATCATATGGAAACTAAAGCAAGAAAAGTACGGAAATCAGGTTTAAGTTTTATTCTGCCATGGTTGTTTGATTAGATGTAAAACTGAGTCATTTTTAAGAAAGGTTGAACAATGGTGGCGCTACTTATCTAAAATCTTGTTTGCATCTTTACAAGAGGTAGACACTTGTAAAATGAGTTTAGAACATCAGCAAAGAGACTAACAAATAACAAGGGAGCTTTCTAAAACCTTTTTATAGTGAAATGTAAAGTGTAACTCATATTATTTGGCTAATTTAGATTTATGCCCTCAATTTACACACAGATATACAGTTTATAGAATTAAAATTACCACAATAAAGCAGAAAAAGATGAATAATTCGATATAGAAACGAAAATCTATGTTACAAATTGCTACAATATAATGTGTATACAGTTTATTAGTGTGATAGCTGTTGGTATTATTCAGATCTAGAATCGAACATTATGATAATGTTTTGTTAGAAAAATTAATAAATGATCACATCAAACAACCATGTCGACCAATGTGGACACATATTTTATTTTTGTCCGGCGGAATTAGTTCCAAATATCTGGACTGGGCGATGGGCGAGAACATTCTAACAAGAATACTTTTAATACTCTGACTTATTTCACGTTGTTTGTCTATATATAGTGCAGTGTCCTCGTCCCCTTGTTTATTTTGTCCATTTTATAACAATAAATATTTAACTAAGAAAGAGGAAACGAACAAACGATCAACTGAAAGAAGTAGATCAATAAAATAAACATAAACACATATACTTAAATGCTGTTATGAAAGTTGGCATATAAGTTTGCGTATTTCCATGATATCGGGTATGGAGGAGGCTATTTACTTATGTGAATATGTTGGAAGTACGAGACGAGACTACTTGCATCTCAGAGCTAACCGATACCAGTTACCAAAAGTGCAGCGTCCGCGTCGCCTTGTTTATTTTGTCCATTTTAAAGTGTAATATCAGGAAAAACATGCAGAGGCTGTAACAATAAATATTTAACAAAGAAGAAGAAAGCGAACATACGATAACCTGCAAGGAGTAGATCAAGAAAATAAACACAACACAAATATTTAAATGTTGTTATGAAAGTTGGCATGACTCGTACTTCCATGATTAAATATAACGGGTATGGATGAGGCTATTTACGTCCGTGGATATGTCGAAAGTACAAACACAAATATCTAAATGTTGTTATGAAAGTTGGCATACAACTCGTATACTTCCATGATTAAATATAACGGGTATGAAGGAGGCTATAAAGTACGAGACTACTTGCATATCAGAGCCAACCGATACAAGTTACTAAAAGTGTATACGGTCAGCTTTTGGAGGACACGTGTACGCGTGTCCTAAAGGTCTTTGATCCCTAAACATGGGTTGCCAGTCTCCTGATGAATGTCAACATTTTGACCAAAGAGGTACGTCTTAATTTTATGTTGAAGTTGTCTACTAACACGATAATGAACTCCGGGTTCTATCCAGAGGATGATTTAAGAACTTCCCACCACGCCACTGTGTTGACTTGTGGTTAGCACAGCTGTGTGAGTGAAAATGACACCACTGCTCGCACATTGCATTGACGGGCATGGTTAAATTTGAATTTGGACTGATATATTTACACTAAAAAAGCATTCAAAATGCTAGTCGATTTCACATTTTATGTTACCTACAGAAGGTGTGAATTATCCTTTATGCATACATCACTTTTGTAATGAAATCGACCAAGTAATAATGACACACGCACAATTCTTAAACAACATCTTTTGCACAGAATTCAATGGGATTTGAAAAGTAAAGTGGCAGTTGAAACTCTAGTGATAACACATTTGCAGTGCATGATGGGGCTTCCTTAAATCATCCTCTGGGTTCTAACTTACCATCTATGTAAGTATTAAACTGCTCACAAAAAGTATCGTTTACACTTGAAAATGTCGCCATGTTTTAAAAACAAAAGGATATTGAACAAATTAATTAATAAACTCGCTAGATGAACCATTATATACTGCGAATTTTGACATCTTATTTGTTGCTCTGCGATCTTATTTGGGAAAAAAGTACAACCATTTCAATGCTAAAGGGACAACAGAAGTTGCAGCAGGTCAGAAATATAAAAAGGATCCTTCATCCTCCTGTATCGAGTATCCCAATGTGGTGCTTGCTTTACTGTGCGGCTTTTTCTCTCAAACAATAAGTTTGCGGTATGTCTGATTTAGCGATGTAAAGCAATGGCAATAAACGACAATGTGATCAATCTCAATAGGGAACACGTTTTGTCCCCCTCTTGCCCTCCCCCATGCTGACCATCCCGATATTAACGCACACCAAGGCTTTTTTGTACCTTTTAGCAATTTTTTTACCATTTTCGACAAATTTCCCCCTTAAGGGTTACCTCTCCCTCTTCCCACTTTGAAAAAGTCCTGGCTACACTATATTCTGTTGTGGTGTGGGTTTTTAAACTTAAAAGTGGGGTACACCAAGGTACAATGGTGTGTGGATCAGTGACCAAAATTTGCGAATCCCTGTTTTGAAATTGCACCTCTCCCACGCCCGGTATATTGAAGTAGATGGGTGTGTGGTTCAATAGCGGATATGATCACGTAATGAGTATTTCGTTTACGGATTTGCTTCGTAAAATACGGACTATTGTACTACGGAATTACATAAATATCTAACAATGTACAACCCTGAGTCTATTGTGACTGCATGAGCTGAGGCTTCATTGTGATGTCTACATATTAAGCTTTACCAAAGCCCAGTTCAAAATAGATGTTTCCTACATGTGATTAGCTTGATTAGGGAGATGGTGAACCTTAATCATGTTATTAGTAATGTACATTAGAATGTCTACAATAAGGCAAATTTATATTCCATTAATCTCCGTAAATATTGATACATAAACCACGGATGGATGTTAAAGTATAGTATGCGTGTGATTCCCATTAGTTCTCTGGTGTCCGGCCGGTTGTCGACTATGTGTTACCAGGCAATAGACGACAGTGGTCGCGTCACCGGGGCACTCCTGTGACCTGTCGAGGTTCGCGCATCGCATGTACAGCGCATTGTATGAGGCTTGCGCATGTAGCGCGTTCCCAAAATAAAACAGTTTTAGTTATTAAAATAGCATGCAACTGACAAATAATGAGAATAAGCGATAGGAATATTTGCTTTTACTATCCTCTATCGTGTAATAGGGAATAACCATCCACACTTTATATTTTATATTTAAAGCCATATTGTAGACTTCTCCGTAGTCCACTTGCCCATTTTACATACTCTGGCTATTACATTTAAGCATAAAACTCCGATTTATATTGATTTGTGTGCAACTGATAGATTTTCACATCTGTATCTGATCGTTTCAGTCACCGCACTCCCTCTGTTTGTTAGCTTCCCAAGTGGACTACTGACTTTGCCTTGTGATTAAGATTTTTAACACGGGACTCTATGGAGAGTTAGGCCAATTTCTGGCCTAACTAAAATTGTCCATGATGTAATGCATCTTTAAATGGATCTGCCTTGTGCTTGGTCGCCCATATCTCGCTATGGTTTAAATCTTCCGGGCCCCCGCCATTACCATTAACTACACCGTACACAACTATCTGTGGTATTTGCGGCGCTTTTGTGTTGACGCGAAAGTTAATCTCTCATCAAACATCTAGCGCGTCTTGTACTATACCATGCTTAGTACTTAAGAAATAAAGGGTAATGCATTATCCTTTACACCCAAATAATGTGTCCGAGGCAGTAAAAACGTAAATAATGGATGAGGCACAGCCGAACCCATTATTTAAACGTTTTACTGCCGAGGACACATTATTTGCGTGTAAAGAATAATGCTGCACGCTTTATTTCTATTCTATTACCAGAAAATAGTGCGATTTAAAGAGAAAACATCATTTTTAGGCACAAATATTTAAAGTTGTTTACTTCAAGGTGGATCACGTACGCGTAAGTGACAGCACGTTTCGCGGAAATATTGCAAGCGTAATGCTGTGCGTAGAATGTGTTACGGCGCTTGACCCATTATTTCAGAATAATGGGCTCTCACGTGACGTGTTTTAACAAATCACAGTGCGCGATTTTGAATAATGGGTCGTAAGAATAATATAATTGTGGTTAATGGACTGATAAACAAGTATGCTTGACAGTGTGTTTTAGAGAGCAAAGTCCTGGGGTAAAGTTCTGCTTAAAATTCAAAGTCCATAGTCGGATTTTCGGGGTTCGCTATCAATAAACTGGTAGATTCCAAAATCAGAATTGTTCAGTATTAAAGTGAGCCATTATAATTATGCAAGATAATGTTGCATTCAATTACTTTTATTGGCACTAATCATCTGATATTTTAAACTCTTTATGACCATTTTACTATTGAATACTTTAATGTTAATAAACATTAGTATAATTTTGATATCAACGAAATGTGTTCATCATGACTAATAATAACATATTTTTAATAAAATTCGACTATGGCATAGTCTAGCCATATTGTAACTTTTCCATAAAATAGATTTGTATTTCCTTTCCATAAAATGCTAGCTTTTACTGTCAGATATGCCCCCTTTTAATTTTGAGCCGAATAACTGAGGTCAAGCAAACAAAATTAGAATTTACCAACAGCGCTATTACGTGTTACTCCGTCGGTCATGCTACGGTACGATCCTTTAATGTGTGCGTATAACCGTCCCACACGTCATGTACGTACCGGTGTTATGCGTTCGACCAGCATTTCCATCCTAATAATACACCGTCTTATTAAGACGGTTTAATCAAAATCTCGGATTTTGACAAAACTACAGCAGAGCAGCTAAAGTTTTGATTTTTGAAGGGTATTTTAGTTTACTGAAGTACATTACAATCATGTAAAAAACAGAATTTAAAATTTTTTTGAGGGCGTCCTCCATCAGCAAAAGGCTTTTAACACAACAAAGTGGTTATTTAGAGCAACACTTTAATTACCAGGTAATTAGTGTTTACAAACAATGATTCAGCATGTTATTAATATAACTTACCGTTAATAAACCGATTGCGTGGCATCCATTACTAAAAATATTGGCCCTGCCTACCCTGTATGACAAGATAGATGTGGTAGAGGACCGTAAGGCACCACGTTAAATTCGGTCCTATAGTCCTATCGGTGCCTGGTTAGGTCCCGATGACTTTTTTAGTGTTACTATTTTTCATTTAAATAAAAACGAAAGCACTGTGCAAATGTTCAGGATACGATAAAAAAAAGAGCCATCAGTACTTTAGGCTATCGGTGTACCGATAGCGCTATAGGACAAAATTAGACGTTGTGTCTAAAAATAAACATTCCTATTGTTTATTCTCTAATGACATGAACTCTGCAAGTGGCAATACAAATTGGCACTTGTGCAAAAAAAAAAACTACGAACCAAGAAATCTGACTGATAATAGAGACAATGCAAATGAACTATACCCTAGAGTTTTTAAGTCAAACATACGTTTCAAATGCTCCTTTTAATGTCCCATTCTCTGCTTGCTTAAAAAATTGATTCAATATATGTCTTGGATGAATGTGAATTATTATCTTCATTGACTAAAGGGATGGCATAATAAGATAATTTAAAAAGCATACGATAAAACCAAAGCCATGAAATTTAGTCATTCAATATGTATGGAAAGGTCTAGTGTTAGGTATGAATTGTTGAGGAGTATAGTAAGGCTTTGTAATAGTTCAATGTTCAAAGAAGAACACAAATTGAGTACCAGATACAAATGGATAACAATATTATTATAATTGTTAGATATTTTAAAGACGTACAATACATCAAGCGCGGGAGTGACAATAACGATATAGACCAAATTACAGACCAGAACACCTGAGCATTGAGACACTGCAAATCAAGTAGAGTGTTTAAGGGATGGGGTATTAACGTTTGGACAGTATTTATTTTGGGACATTTAGAGGACATCAGACATATCGAATTGCATTCTGAATACGAAGAATGTCCTTCTGATATCAAATAATTTTGATTTTTGAAATTCACAATGTAATACACATTTTATGGCAAATCATTAAAAAAAATTATTTTGGATACTTAACAGTACTTGTTGATTTATAAAGTGTATGTATGTGGGATGAAAAGTCGACGATCAATTGAAAATTTTGACCTTTCGTAGTGAAGATATGGATTTTTTTTCCAAAACACCAAAAAAAAAAAAAAAAAGGTCTTTTGGGAAAAAACCCATATCTTCAATATGAAAGGTCAAAATTTTCAGTTGATCGTCGGCTTTTCCTCCCAGCTACATACACTTTAAGAATATATCATTAGATTTATAAAATTTACTTCGAGAACTGTTATATATCAAAAATGTGAAAAATATCTAATTTTAATAATTCGTCATAAAATTTGTATTATATCATGAATTTCAAAAAATGAAAATTATTTGATATCAGAAAGACATTCTTCGTATTCAGAATGCAATTCGATATTTCTAATGTGCTCTCATGTCCCACAAAAAATACTGTCTAAACACTTAAAACGCTCATTCCAGATCCCTTAAGTTAAACATTTAATTCAAGAACAGCTTGACGCCATGCGTATCAAATGCTCCTTTTAATATCCCATTTTCTGCTTGCTTAATAAATGGATTCAATATTAGTCTTGCTTCAATTTGACTCATTTGTTATTTTACTTGACTAAAAGGATGACATATTATAATAAGACAATACGATGGGGGAAACCCCCATTCTTTTAATATACCATTAGAGAAGGCTATGTGCATTGTTCAATATTGGTCAAAGACAAACACCTTCAGTAGTTGACCATCAGACACGAATATGGACATGGATAACAATTTTATAGTTGAATACCGTATCTTATATACACCATATGAGTAGATGAGAAAATCGTACCAAGATGAAATTTCAATATTATAACATGTTTTAACCTAGAATCTATTGTATTTATAATGCCTCTTGCATCCGGTTCTCGCTCAAGCCACTTTAATCTGTTAATCAGGTTTGTAATTTTGGTGTAAGGCTGTATCAATTCTTCTCGTTGCAGGATAGATAGCAATTATCTAGACAATGCTTGTGTCTTAAAAGCATTGATATTTCTCGGAAAACACACTATTAGTTGACTGTATAATGTTTTGTAAGAGCGTTTTGTGTGCACACTATACTCTTCGAATTCCTAGCTTACAAAATAAATATATAAGGAAACACATTTTGATTTTTTTAAATCATGCAATATTACATACGCAATGGGTGTTATGTATGAAGTAACTTTACATTAATCATGAGTAATTATTGAAATAATACCAACATTGACATTTGTGTAACATTTCTGATCCGTTGATTGCCCTAGATAGCTGTGAAGATTCACCTATTCTATATCAATACTTAACTTGGGAAGAGATCCATTCAAATGTATCAGTCTCCCAAATAAAGTATCTGTTATGTTATTTATAAACACTCTCCACGCGGATGTCGACTGCAGACGACAAGTTTTTTAAAAAAAAATCAAAATTAAAAAATTTCGGAATTGTAAATTTTTATTACCATATTTGGAATCAGCATGAAAAATGCTTTAAAATAAGTACAAACAAGCTTAGTATTGGTTCAGTAGTTCTTGAGATAGCTCTTGATATTTTGATAAAATATCTAAAAACTTGGAATTTTTACGTTGAAGGCTAGGCTATGGCTAGCATGCAGAGCATTAACAGAGACTCTGTTTTTTCATGGGACGGTATAGATGAGATATAAATGTGTTTTGTTTGATCAGCGAAGGCTAGTACGTTGGTATCTTGTGGAGTTAGTATTTGGCAATTAGTGATAATGAAAGGCGTCAGGAGAAATCGTACATTTTCACACGAAATGCTCATTTTATTTGGCTATAAACATAATGAGAAATTAGTTTGTGCTTAAAATCTTCATTTTGTTTAACTTACCTACAATCCAGGAAAAAAAAAAATAGTTGGCACACTTGCACTAAACAATGGAAATGCGTGCCCTATTAAAATTGGAGAGGCGAGTGAAACATGCATGCAATATATGTGAAGTATGCAGACTCCGCCCTATATCCCACACATCCCCATTTCCCATCTTTCAATGTTGGAGGGTCACACGGACCTGTTGACAACATGGCTTGGTCCAACATTGAATTGGGGGAGCGGGGGAAGAGATATACCAAAAGACAGGCAAAGTGTGCCAGCCATTTTTTCCTGGATTGTAGCTATTAATATACGGTATTTGATCCTTTATCTTCGACACAAGGAGTGCGAATTTCAAATAAGATTACCTTAAAGGGGCATTTCGTGATCCACAGCCTCATCCCCCACTTTTCTCAAAAAAGTTGAGATTTTTATATCACTGGAAACCTCTGGCTACATAATGTTTATGTACAAAATATTTCTTGCAGATTAATTCGTTTTGCAAAGATATCGTGAAATTTGAATTTCGTTCTGGTGCACCAGAACGAAATTACAACGCATTGTCTATGGAGCAGTGTAATACACATAATCATGCATAACTCGCAAACGCAAAATCGGAATCAACTGAAATTTTGGGAATAGGCTTTTTTCGTGGATATGTACTGAAAAATGTCATAAAAAGAGGATGCTAGGATCACGAAATCCTCCTTTAATGGGTGACTCTTCTTGAAATCTACACCCCTTTGTAGAAGATCAGCATCATGTTTTCCATAGGGGTGTATTGATTTCAAATGGAATAGCCGAACATAGCACTCCATTTTTGTACTGGATTTGGATTTTTTAATGTATGTATGCACATACAGCATGCGCGTATTTTTTTTGTTGTGGTTGGCTTTGGGGCGCCAGCCCCTGGGGTAAAAGTAGGGGCGGCCAAAACGAAGGGCGGCGGAAGAAGAAGGGGAAGAAAAAATTGTACTATACATCAAAATGTGTTGCTTTTAGGGCACAAGCGCTTATAATCCTTTTTTTTTTCTCTTCACTTTTTCAAACGACCGGAACAAAATTGGGTCAACCTTTTCGGGCTGTTGAGAAAGGGGCGGCAAAATTGAATTTCCTTCAGCCCCCCGGGGTAGGAGCGGCCACGGTACGCCACTGTACAGACTCCGAGTATTCGACGTAGAATATTCGTCGATGTACGTAACATGTCTTCGTCTACTAGTATTCTAAACCCCTCAAAAACAGTTTGGAAATTTTTTTTTAAGCATCAATATCTGAAATTAGTTGCAACATGTTCATATCGTGTTGCATATCATTGGACAGCTACTTTATTCCCCTTTACAATGACACCACATTAGTAACAATCACTTTTTTTACGGCCGAGTACATGTCTTGTGAATGTATAGTGGGGCCTCCAACAGAATGTACCAATTGATCATTATTCTGTGCTCAAACAACACTAGGCACTAACTTCAATAGTGGGTGGAAAACCATACGCAGCCACAACAACCTGACACCTGGTCACACGTTGCTGTGGGTAGCATTTCATTCACTTCATTCCTCAACCAGGATTCGTCGCAGGTCGTTCAATGTGGTTGCATTGGCTACTCGCAGGTCATTCAATGTGGTTCAATCTGGTTGCATTGGCTTGGTCAGGCACAGCACGACCAAGCTGGTCCCACAAGTGTTCAATCGGGTTGAGGCCTGGGCTTATGGCAGGCCATTCCATTCACTCTACTCAAATATTCTGTAGATAGTCGTTGATAACCCTGGCTCTGTGGGAGGATTGCATTAGGGCTCAGATTGCGAGGATTACAGCACATTGGCACATTCTGTTTGATACCCCACTACATTCACAAGACGTGTATTAAATGCGATTGTTTCACGATATGAACATGTCACAAATAATCTTGAGATATAGATGCTTGAAAAATTTTCCAAACTTTTTTGAGGAGTTTGTTTCAAGTAATGTTTGACTTCTAACGAATGTTTGATGATGTAAAATCGATAATATGTTATGTAGAATGTCTGGTGGAAAAATTACTGGAAATGGAATGGGCTAGATTAAATAACGACGACATGTTGCATCGAATATTCTACATCCACTAACAATTCACCTTTTCGGTAAATCCCATAACCCTTTGCGAGTACACCTGAGAACTCGTCATTTGACGTCACGCCGATCTGCGCCGATGCGAACATCGTTTATGGAACATAAGTTGTCAGGTGTACTCGCAAAGGGTTATGGGATTTACCGAAAAGGTGAATTCTGTAGCGGCCCTTATCCAGAAAAGCACTTGTGTTGAAAAGTTACTGACGTCAATATTTTCATTACTAAAGGATGATTGGTCAATCGAGTCTGTAAATAGTTAATCGACAATAGACGAAAAATAGTTCTTGTGTATTTCTGCTTGCTGTATGTAAACAGCCAACTGAACATCGGATGTGTGCAAAATACACAGATGTTCTAATACAGTCCGTCCCAAAACAAAACGGTGCATTAAAAAACGTCTGATATATACTAAACGTTTTATGTAAGCGTAATTGTTATTAAAACCACGGTATTT
Source organism: Amphiura filiformis (assembly GCF_039555335.1). Lineage (NCBI taxonomy): Eukaryota > Metazoa > Echinodermata > Ophiuroidea > Amphilepidida > Amphiuridae > Amphiura > Amphiura filiformis. Next base: position 47,784,951 of record NC_092631.1, on the reverse strand, counting down.
TAGGCTTAGCTTAAGTATTCAGGTTTACAAAAGTTTTTATTCCACCCAGTTTGGTAACGTCGTTGGCGAGATATGCCATTTTATATGGAATCGAACTCCGTGTTGCGCCACTTTTTTGTCACAATGTAAATATTTTTGCGTAGTGTTGATGACTTTAAATATTAAATATTTCACTCTTTTGTTTATTTGGTCTAATAGTTGAACAAATTTCAAATAAAATAGCGTAAATTTGCGCATCAAGACTTCAATTTAGGTACAGGTTAACATTTTCACTGGAAGCAGTTTCTAAAATCCCATCAATTTTGAGAAAACAATTGTTGTTCTAACGGAGGCTGTTATGTTATTGAGTACCATCGTTTAAAACAATTACTAAAGCCCTTTGTAATCACTTCAAAGTAGTTGTTCATAATACCGTCTTGTTACTGTTAGCATTCTTGTGCCTAGTCCTATAAACATTATGCCTAAAGTGGTACAAAATGGATGTTGGACGATTTCATGAAAAACAGCACTCACCAACGACACCATCGAATTGGATAAACCAAAAGGTATTGGGAAGTTTAATATCTTGGCTATACCACGGTGTTAATAGCAATTGTGTCTATTTAAAAATTTGTTGTAATTATTAGTGTTTTGTTGCACCTTTTTTGGGGGACATCCTGTATTGTTACAGACTTATGGCACGATTTTGCCGCTTGTGTGCAACTTTACCACGCTGAGCCAGTCAATTTCATGTTTATATAGAGGTTGTCATGGATGGATGAAATTAGCACTTCTAGGATCGACCCGTAACGTTGACTTAAAACACAACTCTCTGATTGTCACGTCCACTGAGGTAGTTAAGTTGTTGCGCTTGTCGTGTGTGTTTGTGGAAAGTTGTTCAGTTGTGAAACAATGTTTGCTCCGGATTCAAGGTTTTTGGCAGTGCAAGCTGTGGGAGAGACAGATGTTTCATAATCATCAGCAGTTTCAGGGAAGGGACATCTAATGTATAGCTCAAAATTTGTGTCTTTGGTTGGGGTTGTAAATTGTGGCATATGACGATATCTATTACCTCAACATATCCACTCGGGCCAACAAAGCACCTGTTGTCTGGTTTATTTAGAAAAGCCTCAACCAACAGCAATCCTGGCGTCGCAAATTAGAAGCCAACATGCAAAGCAAAAGATGCTAGCTTTAAAACAATTTAAAGCGTTATGTTATATTGGAGTGTTCCTTGGTGGAATTTCGTATTTGTTGGACATAGTGGCGATATCTACGGTTCCTTGGCTTATAAGTAAGGATACAGTCAACTTAAGTATTTCAGCTAATGATACAACAATGCCTGTTTCTACATTTATGTATGACGGAAAAATGACTTCAATAAGCGGTTTGTGGTATGTTTGTCATCATGGCCATCGAGACCCTAGTGATAAGTCAGGTAGGTATGCTTGTCGTTATCATTCGTCTTCTTCTTCTTCTTCCTCTTCTTCTTGATCGACTTCTTCTTCTTCTTCTTCTTCTTCTTCGCCTGCTTGTTTTTCTTGTTCTTCTTTTTGTTCTTGTTTTGGTGTTCTTGTTTTTGTTCCTGTCATCAAATCGGGACTGAGAAGTCATCTGGCTGACTGTACCAGCAGAAGAAAATATGGCACAAGCAAACTACAGAAAAAAGTACACTTATGAAGACCTTATTAGAGAAGGATAAGAACATGAAGAAGCAAGATTGGAGCTGAAACACTTCCCTGTAGAAGTTGGATCCAGGGGCTTCACCAATGAGACACTAAGAATCTGCTTCAAATTCCTGTGCCCGACAAATAAGGCTACAAGGCACTAGACACTGCACTAAGAGCGGTGCTATGAGCTACATATGCCATGTATATGTTGTGGCCGGCGAGAAACAACAAGCCGTTTGGTAGTTAGGAATTAGTCGCAAGACCATACATTCCTCCTGTTGAAGAAGACCAGGAGGATATGCCAATAGTACATCCAGTTTGAAGGCCAGAATCCTGTGTCAGTGGCTTTGAACGGTGCTTGCATTTTCTTCAAAGAGTTTCAGCTTGCAAGCTATAACTGTTCCTAGCCGTTAGTATCCTCAGCCAGAGCAGGCACGCATGGTCATGATGGTAGTGTTAGAGGCGTCTGATCCCGTCCGCGTACTACAGGTTAGTTTGGGCATTGAGTACATATTGTCCCAAGTTGCATACACTAATTTACCTGTTTGAAATTGCGTCTAAAAATCGCTGGGTACACTCTCCGTCTATACATGTAGTTGTCGAACTACATCATAGCGCGCCTGATTTCAGCAAGAAATTGATCTGATTGTGTGACCACCATTTTCGAAGTGGCACCCGCCTAAAGAGCGTCCGTCGTACGGTTGGTCGAATTCTTATTAAAGAACAGTCTTAGGCGTGTAAAATCTTATGCGTCTAAGATTTAATTGGCAGGTAATTGAAGATGATAGGCCGTTTGTGATTTCTGCCGCGAAATTCTTAGACGTCTATTAAAGGTATCCGTCATCCATAAACGCGTTGCCAAAATATGCAGACGCGGTCCTGGTTCATGTTTGTTCATTCAGCGTATAGAGTTCACTATATGTGCCTGCGCACCTTTATTCCGACGGCCTTTCTGCAATTGAAACATAATAGTTTTTTTTTCAAACAATGACCAATGACTCGTATAAAACAATCTCCGCAAAATAATGACATATTGTCCACTGCTCAGCCACAACTATCAGCCCCCTCCCCCCCAATAATGTAACGCATGTGCAAAGTGGTACTGTAATAACAGTGGACACCTGTAGCTGTAGTCCGATTTGCATGAGTGATGAATCATGAATCGTAAAACCGAGTCCTAAGCAACAATAAAATATTCCAAACAGTTATCCAACACTGTTAGTATCATTAAGGGCTGGGGTATGAACGTTTGGACAGTATTTATTTTGGGACATTAGAGCACATCAGACTTATCGAATCGCATTCTGAATACGAAGAATGTCATTCTGATATCAAATAATTTTGATTTTTGAAATTCGCAATTTAATACACATTTTATGGCAAATCATTAAAAATTGATATTTTTGATATTTAACAGTACTTGAAGTAAACTTTATAAATCTGATGATTTATACTTAAAGTGTATGTAGGTGGGGTGAAAAGCCGACGATCAATTGAAAATTTTGACCTTTCGTATTGAAGATATGGATTTTTTTTCATTAGATTTATATAATTCACTTCGAGGACTGTTATATATCAAAAATTTGAAAAATATCAAATTTTTATAATTTGTCATAAAATTTGTATTATATAGTGATTTTCAAAAAATGAAAATTATTTGATATCAGAAAGACATGCTTCGTATTCAGAATGCAATTCGATAGGTCTTTGGTGCCCTCATGTCCCACAAAAAATACTGTCGAAACGCAATAAACGCTCATTTTAGATCCCTTAAGATGTTCCAATATCTAAATTCATAAAGCTGACATTTCCTTGCAAGTAGTTCGCTGTGCATGTTTACTTGGTCAAATGAACACAAGATAAGTGTTTTATTAACTACATCTTTTACATCTTTTCCAGTTTGCCGGAAAATCTATGCATGATTACGTATCTCGAGGTTTCTGTCCTATAAATAACATGTGCCAGGATTATATCACCGACCATTATTTTATTACATACGCTTGAATGTTTTTATGTTGTCATGTTGTAGTCAATAAAAAGATGAAATTACTCTTCTGTCTTTTGCGATAACCAAGTGATAGTTGACCAGTAAGATGGCTGGGTTTTCATATTTTTATCTATGGCTGGGTTTTCATGCTTGGGAAATAATGTATATATTAGGGTTTTGGCTGGATTGTCAATCGCACATCGCGAACATCTGCGGTATAAACTAGGTTGGATTACTTTGAAAGTACAGCACTTACTTGCAATAAACTATAATAAATTTCGTTTTTCATTGTTGTCTGCATTATAGGATCCGTTTTTCTTTTTCAGTTTTTCATTATTAGTTTATTGTTGCGGCCTGGCAAAAGGACAAGAAAATTACATGTAAACAATAGCAATTATTTTTGCCCGACTCATTCCATTTACTTGGTTGCGTCATGGCATGTCATTTTACCATAAAAGATTTTTGATGGAAATCAATCGGTTCCTATCTTATAAACGTTATTTTTCAGATATTTTTAAAGTTATATCTTCTTGTTGGTTTGCAATAATTTAACTTTTGTGTGTATGCGGGGGCGTGTGTGTTTATTATATAATTTGTGGGAGTCCGCAATATACCTCTAACACAGGAGATTCCAAATAGCCTAGAATGCATTTAAGGGTATACAATTTTCATTATCTGAATCAATATATTATTGAAAAATAACACTTTGGTGTTTTGCAAAAGTTCATTCTACAAATCATATACTTTGACTTGCTTAATTTATTGTTGTTAATGAGTTATGTACGTTTTACAAAAGTGTTGTCGTTTCAGCCCTCTTTACAACATAACTCAATAACCACAGGACCTACAAAAGTATATCTGTGATATTTGAATTCTTCTACACGCTCGCTATGAATTGAGCAATGCAATTTTGCTAAAGCTCACTACCATTCGCAAGATGCTGTGAACTACTTTTTTCTGCTGCTTCGACCAACAATACATCGTATAACCTTAAAGCACGTCCACAATTTGCCACTCACCGGTGTGTAACGCGAAATGGTCCCGGTTTGACGATTACAGTGTGTATCAAAATGATTGGTACCCATCAGCTTTGTTGTTTAATGAAACACATGCTTCTTTCAAATTCAACATTAGATCCTCTTGAAGTGACTACAATTTATTTTTTAATGACCTTTTGTGATATAAATCTACAAAAAAAGGGATCCTGACTGCATTTTTGATGTGGCATTCTGGATATGGCACTCACTGGATATTGATGGGTACCAATCATTTTGATACACCTGTAAACCACCAGAATTTGCCATTTTACATGTGGGTGTGTGTTTGTTAATGGTTGATGCATTTGTATCTGTAAGGGGTGCGTGTGGGAGTATGGGTATCAGGCATCTATATACAATATCTGAAGGTTATCATGTTCGCTGGATGAGCATGATTTTCCGCTTTGCTATGAATATTGTCCTTGGCGTTGATCTCTTGATAGCAAACCATAATACCATATAAATTTAATAAACTAATCGTAAGACCTTGGTGATGTGGATATTATAAAATATAAAATAACCCCACATGCTTTGCATTAGGTATCGTCTAACAAATTATCATCAAGTTCAAGTTTCCATGAACCTACCGGTGATGATATGGCTTATTTTTGTGGTTTACATAAAAGAAGGAATACATAAAAAAAATATGAGGTATTATACTCCCCATCCTCATCGTCCAACTTACCCCGTCAAATCAGATTTCCCCTGAAATTCACTACAACCACCACCACACCCTAACCCACAAAACAATATGGTACCACCACTGACACCCTTACCAATAGCAACAACAACAACAACAACCCAATACGCAATCGTCACGATCATAATAACACTAAACATACTACACGAAGTAAATTCTAATTATTTCAAAATCTAAATTCGAGGATTACCGGGACAGGGACATTATCTACGATATAGCGTGTGTTAATATGTACATCTTGTTGATGTTGTTGTTAGTTGTTGTTGTTGATGGTGGTGGTATCGTAGTGGTTTTACTTTTTGTATCTTTTTTCTAAATTTGATAGTTAATAACTCTTTCTAGTCGAGTCTTTCTTTAGCATTTCTTATTCAAATATAGACGAATCCAACAAGCCAAGTCATGGTCAGGATTTGGTTGGCCATTACTGGATCCCCGCAGCACCAAACTGGTATGGTGATTGCCCAATTGGGTGGATTAAAGCCGCTTAAATGCTATGTTAGATTATTTTGTGTAAACTGTCATCATTCTTTTGTCTACGTGTAACACGGGTGATAGAGTGCAGTTTAAAATACCCCCCAAGGCCGCATCATTTCACATTTTAGGTGAGATGGAGCCGACGGGGATCCAGCTATGGCTGCCATTGAGGTGTAGGAATGCGTGAAATTGGATTCATTCATCTATAGCAATGCAAAGAATATTTTGTGAACTGGTGAATTGTAGCTTGCATTTATATCTATTTTAAAATAGTTTCATAACTTGCATGAATTTTAAACCCGCGGACCCGTAATGATGTAATGATGTAATGTGATACAATCAATAATATGTGTGGGTCTACTAGCGTCTTGCTTTCTTTATAATACCAAATGATAATAAACACTAATATAATATTATGATGGCTTATTTTTACCAATATGGAAATGCAAGATGACGATCTGTGTATAATGGCAATTAATGGTGTCACATAATGACCTGCGTTAACAGTCGAGTGCTTTAAAACCACATAATGGATTCACTGTGCATATAAATCAAAGCTTTAAACTTCTTATCCGAGACACGTGCCAAAACAAGGGTACTTACTCATCGTGATTGTTGTTACCGTATGTTTCTGTTGTCTCCCGGGAAGATGGTATAAATAACATAATTAACATCACTCGGATATTGTTGTTATTGTGTAAGTTAGTCGTAACTCTGGAATAATTAGAGAATATCTCCCTTACCCGAACACTAACCCTAACACAAGCCGTGAACCATACATAACACGAACGCTAACCCTACCTTAATCCTAACTCCTGAGGCCCTAACCCTAATCTGAAAACATAGGGATTTGATGTCAAAAACAACAAAACAAATTATGCACATCACACAAGACACCGTAGCCAAATTGTGTCAAAAATTTATGACAAAATTGTTCACACGATTTTTTCTCGTCATTCAGTTTTACAAGCAATATAAGATGACATCTTTGTACACGAAGTAGCATTGTAAAAGGTTTATATTTTATAATTACGTGATCGATAATGCGTTTGCTACCACTTTGTCCCTATAAATATCCTTGGTGTGTGATAATTGGAGCTCTACTAGTAGAAAGAAACGTTGCATTGATACCACTCGTGTGTGTGTGTGGGGGAGTAGGATGTACACTGTTAACAGACTTTTCCCGGTGCTCTAAAACGTAGCGACCAAATGACTTGGGCTAATGTAAGGGTCATCTCTTGTGCTAATAATTGTTAATAAATTGCTTAAAAGTGAAGGATAAGTCATTCAAATTGTCATTTGGATTTTTGGAATGACAAATTTGGCAAAAAACGAAGAAAACAGCAGTATTGACGAAGTTGAAGCCCCATTCAAATACATGTAGCTAATCTATACACTGTCGGTATATATAATTACAGATTCGTGTAAATGCCTTATTTTGACATACACGGCTTTCGGCAGAACCACTAGCAGCCCAGCAAACACAAAACGTTTTCGACATCATTCGCAAAAGGTTGTAAAAGGTTGTCAGAAAACGTTTAAATGTCGGGTTATATAAAGGGTATATTAAGGGTATAAAACGTTTTCATAACATTAAAAATCATTTTTTGATAATCTACTGCTCAGCAAACAAAAATGTTTTGCAGAAAACGTTTAAATGTCGGGTTATATAAATGGTATAAAAACGTTTTAATAACATTCCAAAAACATTCTTGAAAACTTGATACAAAACATTCTAAACAGAATGTTATTTTGGGGTTGAAAAAATATTTTGCGAAAAATGTTTGCCCAAAATATTTGCAATAACGTTTTCATGACCTTTATAGAACCCGACATTTAAATGTTATTAAATCGTTTTGAAAAAAAACCATTTTCAGAACATTTCTGTTTTTGCTAGGTGCAAATATTTTAACATAATGTTATTTAAGTGTTGACAAAATATTTGGCAAAAAATGTTTGCAAAAATAGTTTACAATAACATTTTGGAAAACATTTTAAAACTATTGTTGTAGTGTGTTTTCATACAAAACGTTTTAAAACGTTTTCATGACCTTTATATAACCCGACATTTTAATGTTATTAAAACGTTTTTATGTAAACCAAAAGCCAAAATATAACTTATTAAAAACGTTTTTAAAACGTTTTTGTGTTTGCTGGGAGCTTATGTTAGCACATCTATAAAAATGACAAATGTACCAAAATCTGAATTTTGATAATTTATACAATCGTCCGGATAAGCAAATCACTGAATGGGCCTTTAAGGTAGTACTACACCCCCTGTTAAATTTTGTGACTAATTTTGCATTTTTCTCAAAAAATAACTACACACTCAAGAGACCCATTCCAAACAATAGCCTGAAGCAAACGTTAACATAACATCCAAAACCTTGTTCTAGTGCATTGAACAACAACAAAATCCCGAGATTATTATATTTTAATAATGTTCTAAAATATACATCCATTAATAATTTTTCTGGATGTATTACAAAAGAAACGTAGGTTAACATGGTCACACCCACCCCAACCCCCACCCCCCCCCCCCCCCACACACACACACCCCTATATATATATTCTATTTGATAAGCTCAAATGTGACTACTTCCAAAACAATAATATACCTTAAAGTTAGTGACAGAACTTTAACCTTAACCCTAATCCTAACCTAAAATGCCTTAAACCCTAACTTTAACCATTTTAGGACTAATGACCCTTATGACTAATCATGCTAATAGGCGGTTTTACTTTTTGTATCTTTTTTTCTAAATTTGATAGTTAATAACTCTTTCTAGTCGAGTCTTTCTTTAATAGCATTTCTTATTCAAATATAGCAATGCAAAGAGTATTTTGTGAGCGGGTGAATTGTAGCTTGCTTTATCTCTTTAAAATAGTTTCATAATCAATTTTAAACCCGCAGACTTCCTGTAATGATGTAATGTGATACAATCAATAATTATTTGTGGGTCTACTAACGTCTTGCTTTCTTTATAATACCAAATGATAATAAACACTAACAATATATTATGATGGCTTATTTTTACCAATATGGAAATGCAAGATGACGATCTGTATATGATTAATGGTGTCACATAATGACCTGCGTTAACAGTCGAGTGTTTTAAAACCACATAATGGATTCACTGTGCATATAAATCAAAGCTTTAAACTTCTTATCCGAGACACGCGCCAAAACAAGGGTACTTACTTACTTCATCGTGATTGTTGTTACCGTCCAACTTACCCCGTCAAGTCAGATTCCCCCTGAAATTCACTACAACCACCACCACCACCACCCTACCCCACAAAACAATATGTTACCACCACTGCCACCCTTACCAATAGCAACCCGGAATAGCAACAACAACCCAATACGCAATCGTCACGATCATAATAACACTAAACATACTAATACTACATGATTCGAGGCATGATGCAGTTATGTCTACAGTAGAATTTACCACGACCGTTGCAGGACTTAAACCCCATTAAAAGCTATTAAACCAAGATAACACACATTGAAAACAGCTCAATTGAACTCATTGGGCGAGTTTCCCGATAGGAGTCTTATTAAGCCTGGTTTTACGACCTCTTAAGCCTTGAGGGTAGACAAGCCAATTGCTAAGCTACCCGTCGAGAAATTCGCCCAATGAGTCCCCCTTCATAATTAATTGCATGAATTTTAAACCCGCGGACTTCCCGTAATGATGTAATGTGATACAATCAATAATAATTATTTGTGGGTCTACTAACGTCTTGCTTTCTTTATAATACCAAATGATAATAAACACTAACAATATATTATGATGCTATGATGGCTTATTCTTACAAATATGGAAATGCAAGATGACAATCTGGCAATTAATGGTGTCACATAATGACCTGCGTTAATAGTCGAGTGCTTTAAAACCACATATTAATGGATTCACTATGGATATACCGTAAACGTTCGCCTAATGGCGCTATGGAGTTCATGGAAATTAGAGAGCGCCATCCCTGTAAAAGCCGACTGTTATCACTGATCATTAAGGGTACGTGTAGTTAAAGGGTAGAAACCTATCGACACATAAAATTATGAACAAGATCGAACAAACTTGTTCATGATAGTGTGGTAATCATTCACCTGATACGTTGTGGCCCAGTGAGCAGAGCATTAGACTATAGTGCGAGGATAAAGAGCACTTGTGGAGAAGATTGATGGTTCGAATCTCATGCAGTAATTTCTGACAGATTATGATGTCTGTCAATGTTTTTTTTTCTGATTTGAGGAAATTTTATTCTCCATTTTCTTGATTTTATTTTTAACATTGTTTATATAATTTTATCTTGTATGTGTCTTTTTTCATGATTCTTTGTTTTTATCGTTTCATTTTAGAGTAACTCAATCCATTCAATCAAATGTTGTAATGAACCTATTTGATTGTATAGGCATTTGTTATGTGTGTGAGACGAACAAGTGCGACAAGTCTTTCAATTCGCGCGAGTTTCATGCCTATACATCGGTGGTCATAAGAGGTATATAGTTTTATTCGAAAGGGGGGGGGTCCCAAATATACGGGGGTCATAAAGTCTTGGACAGAATAATAGGAGGGGTCATAAAAAAAATGTAGGGAGTCACACGATGACCACAGAAAGTGTGTTATTTTATTCAAAAAGACTGATTTCAATACAATTTTGCGGTTTGGGATCATACAATTTTTATTGCCGAAATAGGGGTGCGCAATTTTATTGACGCAGACTTTTTGTAAATTTGGGACCCCCCCCCCTTCCGGAAAAGATAACCTCTGCCCCAATGATCCCTACCCTAGCTATATCTGTCTGAAACTGTTCCACGGAGGATGTATCATAACAGGCTCAGTCTTCAAATGATATAAATAAAATTTGAATGAGTGAACGAACAAAATCAACGATCAACTGAATAGAGGCTGTGCATATGACGTATAATCCCGTAAATATGGTGGACTACTCAAATGCATTCAACAAAAGCATGATTGCATCTACCGCGACAGTTCGTCTCACACACATTGTCATTTGGATTTTTGGAATGACAAATTTGGCAAAAAACGAAGAAAACAGCAGTATTGACGAAGTTGAAGCCCCATTCAAATACATGTAGCTAATCTATACACTGTCAGTGTATAATATTACAGATTCGTGTAAATGCCTTATTTTGACTTAAATACACGGCTTTCGACAGAACCACTAGCAGCTTATGTTAGCACATCTATGAAAATGACAAATGTACCAAAATCTGAATTTTGATAATTTATACAATCGTCCGGATAAGCAAATCACTGAATGGGCCTTTAAAGTGGTACTACACCCCATGTTAAATTTTGTGACTAATTTTGCATTTTTCTCAAAAAATAACTACACACTGGTAACAAAAGTTATGTATATCGTAGGGGCAAGGAATCCAATTACTTCACTGACATTTCAGTGATTCAAGACAAGTGGTTCATTATAATGTTAAGAAATGAGGTACATATTCTAGCGGTACCTCTTTTCTTATCATAAATAACGTACCGCTTGAGGGATCTGGAATGAGCGTTTTGAGCGTTTCGACAGTATTTTTGTGGGGCATGAGAGCACATCAGACATATCGAATTGCATTCTGAATACGAAGAATGTCTTTCTGATATCAAATAATTTTCAATTTTTGAAATTCACGATATAATACAAATTTTATGACAAATTATTAAAATTTGATATTTTTCACATTTTTGATATATAACAGTCCTCGAAGTAAAGTTTATAAATCTAATGCTATATTCTTAAAGTGTATGTAGCTGGGAGGAAAAGACGACGATCAATTGAAAATGTTGACCTTTCATATTGAAGGTCAATCAATCAATCAATCAATCTTTTATTTTTCATCAATCTCATAAAGCATACAATGTAACAACAGAGGTAAATTAAATTATTGCACATTAACAAGTATTGATGAAGGCAGGCACATCACAAGGCCAAGAGGCCTGAAAACGATGTACCACCTTATAACATATAATTATAATTGTACATTAAATAATCAAAACATTAATTATACACAAAAAAATAAAAACATACAAAGAACCCATCTTAAGTTATACAAAATGCAAATTAAAGCAACAAATAATTTAGCAGTGTTTGATAATACATTATGGTGAATTGTGTACAGAGTCGGCAAAAACAAGAAATTATGAGATTTTGAGAGGTATTAATTAGATTTTAAATACCTTATAATGCTATTTTTGAATTCATTTACCCGTTTAGCTTCTTTAATTTCACTTGGCAAACTATTCCATAACCTAGGACCAAGTGTTAGAACATCAGTCATTTTATGGATATCAGTACGATAGTTCTCTTTCTTTCTGGTATTATAATTGTGAATAGACTTCATGTTTATGAACAAATTGTCAAATGATATGGATTTTTTCCCAAAAAGACCTATTTTTTTGGTGTTTTGGGAAAAAAATCCATATCTCCACCTATATACTAAATTAATGATTAGGATTGAACTATATTTCATTTCCCACAACTTGATAATATTTTTTTAATCCCAAAAAATTAGTGCTGTATTTTTCTGGAATTGGGAGTAGAGGATATATATCACTGCAGGTTTGCTACAAAATATCCAATATTGAAGAAGTCAATGAACGCGGTTGTTATATTTTTAGGTTTATGCATTGATTTATGTTATGTGTACCTGGTGAATTTCCGGCATGGTCTGCCAAATATCGCTTACTAAGAATCCCACCCCCCTTCAAATTAAAATCTTTCCCTCTTTACTTATCAAAATAATACCAAATTTTCTTATTCATATAAAAAATAATTACAATGAAAATATCTTTATGCATTGATTTATGTTATGTGTACCGGGTGAATTTACGGCATGGTCTGCCAAATATCGCTTACTAAGAATATCCCACCCCTTCAAATTAAAATCTTTCCCCTCTTTACTTATCAAAATAATACCAAATTTTCATTATTCATAAAAAAAATAATTACAAAGAAATCAACTTATTTTAACCAATTTCTTTTATGATACTAACACGGAAGCATCTTGCAATGTAGTGTATTGTATACTTGCCTGTGTTTCTATTGAGAGTATAATGACCTCAGGTTATTGGTAGGTGTCATAGAAACACATCAGTGTAAATTGCGACAACGATTTACACACCTGGATGCATATACTTTTGATCGCATCTTGCATTCACTTTATTCTTGGAAATTGTATGTCGATACTCTCTGTAAATCTTTGAAATAATCGTTTACAAAGTCATTGCTGGTGGGATTATGCTCGGAGATATGTCTTTTGACCCTTTCAATAAGTCACGTCTTTTTCTCCATAGTATTTTCAGTCTTGATTTGGTCAGTCATATTTATCATTGTTTTACCTTTTAGGTTAATTATTATGTTAGTCGCAATGTGGAATAGGCGGCATATTATTATTATTATTATTATTATTATTATTATTATTATTATTATTATTATTATTATTATTATTATTATTATTATTATTATTATTATTATTATTATTATTATTAATATTATTAGTATTATTATTATTATTATTATTATTATTATTATTATTATTATTATTATTATTAGTGTTAGTGTTAGTGTTATTATTATTATTATTGTTAGTGTTATTATTATTATTATAATTATTATTATTATTATTATTATTATTATTATTATTATTATTATTATTATTATTATTATTATCATTATTAACAGTGTAGAAGAGATTGAGTCATGCGGTAACATTTATTTTGTTGATCTATGAAACTGCAGCTCGATGAACATCTGTCGGGGTTGTATATTCAAGACAGGTGTATTGTCTGATCATGCTGATACATAATAGGTCAGACAAGCAAATGTCATCGCATCAAATGAGTGCATGTAACAATATATGAAAGAAACACACTACTCATATAATAATGACATACAATGGTTTGATTCAAGCGTTTAATTACAATTTATTTGTAATTCCATTGAATGTACTTTGCAGCTTACCGAAAAATTGATCAACCCTTTTGTATCTCCTATTCAGAATAATACAACTATAAGCCAAATCGGCATTGTAATTTGCAATGCGCTTTGGGACAGTTTTTGCAGTTTGGGGACAGTATGCCCTCTGACCTATCTGGAAAATTGGTTTTTTTTTTGTGTGTGTTTTTTGTGCGTACAAAATATTATTAAAAATGTTTTACTGGATAAAAATTGTTTACAAAACATGATTATATCATAAATTATTTATTAAAAATATTGTTAATGATAACATTTATATTATTATAATGGATGAATAATAATTACAGCAATTTCTCCGATATGTCAGAGGTCAAAGTGTCTAAAAACTGCCCTCAAAAACTGGAAGTTACAATGTCTATTGGGCTTAATGGACGGGCACTTTCAATCATATGAACAGTCATCCGTCTTGATGCCAATTTACTAATCTAATCAAAGATTTGTAAAAGACCCACTCCAAACAATAGCCTGGAGCAAACTTTCACATAACATCCAAAACCTTGTCCTACATGTCCTAGTGCATTGAACAAACAAAAAAAATCCAGAGATTATTATATTTTAATAATGTTCTAAAATATACATCCATTGATAATATTTCTGGATGTAACAAAAGAAACGTAGGGTATAATATGGTCACACACACATATTCTATTTGATAAGCTCAAGTGAGACTACTTCCAAAACAATAATATACCTTAAAGTTAGTGACAGAATGGCTAACTTTAACCTTAGCCCCAATCCTAAGCTAAAATGCCTTAAACCCTAACTTTAACCTGTTAACCATTTCAGGACTAATGACCCTTCTGACTAATGGGCAGTTCCGTCACTTTCGTACATTTATACTGGAAGACAGAGATAAAAAAACTCGAGCACGGTTTATATTTCAAACATACAAACCATCTCAAAAGTTAGGTCTTTATAGTAGGAAACTTTGTTTCGCGATGGCACCATGTCAACAATGCCTAAAAAAGTTGCTTTTTGCCTTGCGTAATTTTTCACCATGTTCTGCTATTCCTTTTCTCCGATCGGCACCAGATAAATCGACCTTCCTTTTACGCGCTATTAACCAATCAAGGATCGTAGGGAATTTGATTGACAGTGACGTCAGACGCAAACTAGTTTTTTTTTATCTCTGTCTTTTAGGAGCCGGCGTCAGACACAATGCAAGAGCTGGAGTCACATAATACAGAAATCGAATGGAAGTAAACAAATATTATGCCATCGATGTATCATTATTACATTGTGCAATAACGATGATGCTAATATTAAAGTTTGGTATATAAACGTCAACAATTAAAGATTATTCTTTCAACACATATTTCAGGCTACTTAAAATAAATTGAACGATAAAAGCCTCTCATAACTACTATCGGAATCGCCTGATGTCGTATAAGACAGATCAAATCATTTGTGAATAGAATTGAACTTAAAACACACCTCTCCTTAACATCTTTGGCATTATTTTATAAGATGACAATAATTTAAAACGAAGAGACAAAATCTTACCATTAACCTTATTACCTTAATTTGGTATTTACTAAATCTGTTAAAACATTTTTATCATCGATCTTAAATTTAGCCATTAACGATTTGGTGCATAGTTGTTACGTAATGATAACATTTACAAAATTAATGGAAATTGAAAATAAATACTGTAACATTTTATTAAATCAAGTTAATCAAACACTGATGACAAGTACCTTAAGCTGGTGAACTGGTTGTTAAAACTAATGCTTGGCAGTAGTATATGTATGTCGGAATACATGGTTACATAAATACATATTATTTCTGCTGTTCATACATGCAGATTTGTCCAATTGACTCTTGCTATTAGAAGGTGACGTCTGAATCCCATCATCTCTGCTAATTAATCTGCCTGAGGGATGACTCGTTTTTGTTTTAAATAGTTTAGAGTTTAAAGCTATATAAATTACAAGAATAATGTCTTCATTGTGGACATTATGCAATCACAATATGTAATAGATGAAATAATGATGTAATTAAAAAAATGACATGATAATTGTGAACAGATTTGCTCTGTTAATACCAACGCCGGGTACCAACGGCATTGTTATTATCTATATTTAGATTAAAAGTGCGCTGCTCTTTTTTGTGCGATTTAATGGGGTAAAATTCCTCGCTCATGGAATGAACATCACGCTTGCAATTGTTTTCACATTATTGCAAATGAAAGTAGCCCATAGAGTTTCCAATAAAACACTTCACGATAATCTTCACAAACAGACTTCAAACGTGTCCAATTAAACGGTTATATGTGCAACAAAAGCCGCGTCTGTACAATGTAAACGCAATACCGTATATATATATATCCATTCTTCTCAGGAATACATTTTTGATTGCTGTCTCTAATATATCTAAATCAGATGCAATTCAAGCTTTTTTTCAATTAAAACAATAGTCAGGGTATGAATGCACCCAAATTATGTATGGATTTATAGAAATTGCAGCATAAATCAAAGTAAATTCCAGCATAAATTTCAAACTCACGATATCTGGAAACAAGTCGGATGTGTTACAATTTTAAACATACAATATCTGCAACACGGCAGATTGAAATGTTGCAAAAAAGTGTGAAACTTCTCTTTCTCTTTACTTCCTCTTCACTAATTACTTACATCTGAGGAAACATAGTGTAAAAATACCTGTTCTTTATTTATATATTTCCTCAGGCAATAGACAAGTACCACACAGAAAAAACACACCGTAAATAGCATTGCCAAGGATAAACAACTCAAAGTAATAAATGTTCAAAAGAAAAAACACGAACAAAAAGAAGCCCTGTATTTTTCAAGTGCACTAAGATAAGCCGTCAAATGACTCTAGCTAATCTAAAGAATGTTTGCATTTAGCCAATGATGTGACTATGCTGGCTGTTCTCACCAGAGTACCAATACGGGTACATTGATTGTGAATATAAACGAACATAATCAAGAGAATAAGCCAAATCGGCATTGCAATTTTGCAATGCATTGTGGGACAGTTTTTACAGTTTTTGTCCTCTGACCTATTCGATTTTTTTGTGCGTACAAAATATTATTATTTTAAAATGTTTTACTTGAATAAAAATTGTTTAAAAAACATGATTATTTCATAAATTAATTGTTTAAAACATTGTTATGATAACATTATTACAATAATAATGAATGAATAATAATTACAGAAATTTCCCCGATATGTCAGAGGTCAAAGTGTATCAATTGCTCTCAAAAACCGGAAACTCAAAAATACCAATTGGGCTTATAATAAGGGGCACGTTGGCGCAGCGGTACGGGCTCTGCCTTAATATCGGTGGATTGCGAGTTCGAGCCCCAGCGGTGCCATTGTGTTGTGGTCTTAGGCAAGGCGCTTTACCTTACTTGCCTCTCTCTACCCAGGTGTGAAAAGGGGAACTGAGCTGTTATGAATATTGTCCATTGAGCGCCGCCCAAAGGTATGAGCATGCCTTGGAAATTGTATGGCAGCTGACATATTCTTACGACAGCGGAATAAATGTAAAGCGCGTTGGTACATGTGCACATGTGAAAGGCGCTGTATAAATACCAACATTTATTATTTTTTTAAGAGTTACTGTGTCAAACAAGTGGAGGATGTCCTCTAAAACATGTGTATATGTTTGAAAAATCTTTGTCTATGCTCGTGACAATTCTTCTAAGCTTTCAGTTGTTTCTTTCATCTTCGTATCACATACTCAACCTGTCGTTCATATAGTTTAATATGTAATCGGACACAATGTTATAATTTCATTGTTACATACTGCCATTTTAGTTGTGTCATATTAAACATTTTAATTTCCGGTATAACTCGTAATATAGACGACATTATTAAGTTCCTGTCAAGGCAGCAATATATTTGATATAATTGGACTCGCAGATATGGTTTCCAAAATGGCTATGTATATGTGACATTATCTGACCAAAGTAGGAATTTTACTGACTTAGTCGTTACCTATGCTAAATTGGATGTTGAAATCCCATTTTTTTTTGTTTTTATTCTTTTTTGCTACTTAGGCCGACTTTGATTTATCTCAATTTTATTATTGCAGACTATAACGTCTGATTGGATCAGACCGTGTCCTCTTTCACATAATATAAAGCCAAATAGGTTTCTGGAGTTTGTACAGATTCCAATCATTGTGTTCAGAATTTAATTTGTGATGCGATCAAGCAAAAATCTAAAATATTATGGCGGCTAGCAAATCACATGGGAAGCAATGGGAAAGGTATTAAGTTTTATATATTGCATGATATTTATTTAATATTCTTGAGTGTTGCATATACCCATGATGTATTATCGGCCGAAATACTACCAAGACTGCGGCGACGCTACTCTTGGTTTCTGCTGAAACGCATATTTATATAATAACATTCATTGATAGAAATGCTAAATTCCATTGAGGACAAGTGTAACTGGTTTTGGTACGCTTGTTAGTATTATCCTGTCGGTATTTTATAAGCATAGCATTAAAAGAACTGTAGCAACTGCGTTCTTTTTATCAGAACCACATTATACACATACAGAAACAAAATAAGCTACCATTTCATTCACTTAAGTATTGTACCAATTTTAATTTAGCTAATGGGTAGCTGGTACGTTGTAGTAATTATTCTAAAGGCTTTTAATCATTATTACTTTACTTTCGCTCATGAAGTATCAGTCCTTTACAATAACACAACAAAGAAATAACTAAAACGGGACATAGAAGATCTAGCGAGGTATGTATATGGTGATATTATAGTACAAAAACATTTTTTTCCTGCATCTTTTAAAAAGATAATGAAGAGTTTGTTCCAAGTCCGGTTTACATGTACTCATTTATTCTCCTCCCAATACATGAAAATTGTGGAACTACTGTTTACATGTAAAACCTTTTATATATATAATATTGAGGGTGACACACAAGTTTGAAATACTACTTTGTGATAACTTCTTTATTCGTCATAACTTAGATTTCATAACCATTTCCAGGGAATTACCTGTTACAAAACGATCAAAAAGTAGTATTTTCCATGCAATTCAGGAGTTGGTCCCAGAGATCTATTTAGCTAGTAGCAAGAACTTTATTCCTCGGTGTGCTGGAATTAGGTATATAATAATGTTCTGGTAGGTCTGGTAGATTTAAGTTAAATTTTAGTGCATGTGATATTCATGATACTCATTTTCTGCTAGTAATAAGTGCCAATACGTTTCCCATATGTTTGTTCATAACATTACATATTGGTTGGTACAAACATTATTTCAAACTACACCCCTTGATAAATTTGTGACTATTTTTGCATTTTTCTCAAAAAATAATAACACATTAGTATCAACAGTTATGTATATTATAGGGGCAAGGAATCCAGCTACTACACTGGAATTTCAGTGACTCAAGACAAGCTGTACGTTATTTATGATAAGAAAAGAGGTACCGCTAGAATGTACCTCATTTCTTAACATACATAATTAACCACTTGTCTTGAGTCACTGAAATTTCAGTGAAGTAATTGGATTTCTTGCCCCTATAATATACATAACATTTGTTGGGGACTGCTCTATAATCCGACGCTTCTATAATCCGAAGGTTCTTTAGTCCGAAGGTTCGCTAGTCCGAACATGTGTTCATAGCATTCGCTAGTCCGAATTTTAAAAGAGGTTCTTTAGTCCGAAAAAATTAAAAGAGGTTCTTTATTCCGACCCTTCTTTATTTCGAAGGTTCTATAGTCCGAATTTTAAAAAAGGTTCCCTAATCCGAATATTAAAAGAGGTCCTTTAATCCGAATTTTAAAAACGGTTCTCTAGTCCGAATATGAAAATAGGCTCTATAGTCCGAATTTTAAAAAGGGTTCTATAGTCCGAATATGGAAATAGGCTCTATAGTCCGAATTTTAAAAAGCTTCTATAGTCCGAAATTGCAAAACGGTTCTATAGTCCGAAACGGATACCGTGTTCTTTAGTCCGAATTGGTAAACGGGTTCTATAGTCCGAATTTTATTTTCATCATTTGTTTCAGTGTCAAATCATCAATTGTTTTAACAATTGGTTATTTGACGCTGAAATACATATCCGATGAAGTTCAACATGGTTGCTTTTTCTGGATATTTTCCGTAGCATACATTGACGTTTATCTTTATTCTGATGGTATTTTCATCATTTTTATATGTTATTCATTCCGTTATAATATTATATACTAGTAAGAGACTCAGCACTCTACGGTGTATTTTAGCTCTAGATTTAATAGCGCTATCCTGCGATGCATGTAAATGCTGCGGCTTTTGCCTAACACAAATTAGTTTACAGAATAGTATGATTTTATCTTGCGATTTGAAGGGGGTGTAAAAATATCCTGGCTGGCTTTTATCAGGGATGCGAGCAGGTAACATGCATGGGATTGCTTTGCTTTGTAACTCGTTTTCATTCTGTCTTTCATTGTTTTTTCTTTCTTTCGTATACCTTTTTCCGAATCGTTCTTCTTTTGTTCGTCGTTTAGTTTGTTCTTTAATTCATTTGTTCATTGTTTCATTCTTGATTTCATTCGATATTTTTTCATTCCGTTTCCCATTTTGTTTGTTTGTTCTGTATTCAAAATATAGTACACGTTAATGTTATAAAAATTCGGACTATAGAACCTTTTTACCAATTCGGACTAAAGAACACGGTATCCGTTTCGGACTATAGAACCGTTTTGCAATTTCGGACTATAGAACCCTTTTTAAAATTCGGACTATAGATCTTATTTTCATATTCGGACTATAGAACCCTTTTTAAAATTCGGACTATAGAGCATATTTTCATATTCGGACTAGAGAACCGTTTTTAAAATTCGGATTAAAGAACCTCTTTTAATATTCGGATTAAGGAACCTTTTTTAAAATTCGGACTATAGAACCTTCGAAATAAAGAAGCGTCGGAATAAAGAACCTTCGTAATAAAGAACCGTCGGATTAAAGAACCTTCGGACTAAAGAACCGTCGGAATAAAGAACCTTCGGACTATAGAGCTCCATTGTGTAGTTATTTTTCTGAGAAAAATTCAAAATTAATCACAAAATTTATCAGGGGGTGTAGTTACTGTAGTACCACATTAAGCTAATTGTAAAATGGTTCAAATTAAAGTTCCATATTCAAGAATTCCATTCCACTGCATTCAATTAATCTCAATGACTTGTACAAGCAGATTTCGGATATAACATGGTTTCTGTTCACTTCAATGTCCACATTACCAAGACGAGCTAGTGAAAATAACAGTAACATTTTTTTAATAACCCCAGATTTTGAATGCTTAGAATTTTATAACTGTCACCGTAAAAGAAAACATGCAAATAAGAGGGGTTGCCACTATTTTTCCAAACGTTAACAAACATTAAAATCAAATGTCCATTTTTGGGTAGACTTCTCCGTAGTCCACTTGCCCATTGTACATATTCTGGCTATTGCCTTTAAGCATAAAACTCTGATTTGTATCAATTTGTGCACATTTAACATATTTTCACATCTGATCTTTTCAGTCACCGTACTTCCCAACGATTTTTACTCGGGCTTTCGCGAAACTAGTAGATTCTAAAATCAGAATTGTTTGTTATTGAAGTGAGCCATTGTAATTATGCCATTAAGATAATGTTGCATTCAATAATATAAGCCTAGTATACTTTACTTTTACTGTCACTAATTATATAAATGTTATAACCATTTACTATAGTATTTTAATGTCATAAACATCACTATAATTTCGAGTTCAACTGAATGCATTCATCATGATTAATAACATATTTTTATATTGACTATGGCATAGTCTAATTCTCGGTTTGGTTGATTTTCTTTTCAAGTGCTATTAAAAAAAGATATCCTTTGCTAAATGTTAGCGTTGTATTTTTAGGAATAGGGCAAGGAACGGAAATGTTCGCGTGCTCCACTGAGAAGACCAGATTAAAAATACCAATACTCTTGTGTTTATGAATATATTGGCTTACATACGCATATGCCAGCAAACAACAATTACTGCTTTCAATTGTTTCTTGGTATACAGTAAGCCACAAAATTAAGGTACCAGTTGTATTCACCCCTGTATATCCTTAATAAAGACAAATATGTCAAAATTAAAACAAGCAGCTAATACCTAAACTCCTAAGCTCTGATTCATGACCTATTTTGTTGAAATTGGTTGAGAATTAAATTAACGGTGATCTAAAACCTACTGAAGAGATGAAATCAAAAGTTGCACTTTTGTGTTCAATGGAAGCACGGCGCTAGTTCCCTTGTTCGCGAACGCTTTGTGTACAAATCAATGACGCATGCAATGGAGAAAACTGCAACTTTTAAATTTGGACCTTCCTTGGGGTTTTGGATCCTCGTATCTTTATTTCTTAAACAATTTCAACGAATGATGTCTTAAATTCGAGCTAAAAAATGCAGCTATTGGCTGCTGGTTCCAATAATGACATATCTGTCTTTGTTTAGGATATACAGGGGTGAACATATCTGGTACCTTAATTTTTTTGCTTACTATATATGCCTTTTCTAATAACAGGATTGCCTTTTGTACTCTAGTTAAAAGTACAAAATGTAAAATTGTGACGGCAGTCAAGTTGCTCAGAATTTTCTTAAGCCACAATTTATGGAAGCCACAATTACGTAATATGACACTGTGAGCGTACAGCAAAAATTGTATTTGGATTTACTGTCTGCTTTATAAACGTGCAGTAAAAGACAGACTATTCTGACTTTTTATCTCATAGACAAATTGATTTTCAATCCAACGAGTTAAATTGGCTAAATCTATTACAGTGCAATGATGTTATCATATAAAATCCCGGCAGCATGCCAGAATTTCATGTCTTGACCATGCTACGAGTCGTAACGTATTAAATAGCCTTCTATTGATCCGAACGGAAAGGACAGATGGACGCTTGAGCCAAATGTAATAACACTATTACAGTCATAAAGCGTCGCAAATTGGATAATGGGATAAATGAAGAGTGCTCAGGATTCCAGACACACATTTACTTAGTTTAATATGAATACGGACAGTTATACTGCTAGTGTGGACAGAAAATGTCAACTTAGAAGGCCTAAGTATAATTTTTGTATTAAGTTGTACACTTTATTTACGAGAATTTTGGAAGCAACGTCTGAATGAACCAGACCGGATTGTCAATTTGATAAAAGGTAGATCGCTGCATTGGATATTTTGTTATCATTTGTAATCTATATTGTCTGAAAGAAAATGAATTATCTATTTGAAAAATAACATAACAACTATAATTTGAAATCTACATGGCTAGCATATTTAAAGCAAACAGTTTGTTTTGTCAATAGATTCAGCCAGAAACTTTCGTGTGTATAAGACCGACCATAAGCCAAATGTATTTGAATTCAGAGTTCATTCCTCACAATCCAGATGTCAAATACGAGAGTGTCTATCTAAGATTATTTTCAATATAAACAATGTTCTATTGATGCTATTACACGTTCATGACTGAAAAACATTTTGCTGTAAGCCTGGCAGTTGTATGTTTGTAAACTGATTTCGTAAACTGTTTGACTGATTTCGTTGTTTGTAAATTGTTTGATAATAAATAGTAACAGGTTTGTAAGTTAGAGTCTCTTGAACGTCTGTATTCAATGATTCAATTCAATTTGATTACACGACCCATCTATGCTTACACAAGCAAGTACATCCCGTTTTAAGTTGATTGACCACTCGATTGACCAGTTCTTCACATCAAGCAACAAATATGTGAATCGTATTAAATTACATTGTATATCAAATATCCGGTAACCTTCAAACCGGCATATTTGAAAAATATATTCAGCAAAATTCTGAGCTCTTTAAATATAAAAAATTAAATATTTGGAATATGTAATACCTAACCAACCTAATTACAAAAAATAAAAACAGTTTTCTGGGACACGCTGTATAAATGGTATAAACCTTAATCTTCAATTTATTGACTTATTCTATATTTTATGCGTACGTTTGTCAATTAAATCCCAATTGAATGACATTGAAGATGCAAAAATATAAAACAATAAAAAGTGCTTTTATTTGCGTTGAGCATATAGAATGAAAAAGTATATAAGTATCATACTGGAGTATTGGATGCATTACTTTCTCAAGGTTTTCCGGTAATGATAGTCAACAGTAATTGAATCATCTTATGGCGTTGTAAAAGCCTGATAAAATCAAGTTTTCAAAAATAGATAGTAATTCATTCGTGCTTTAATAAAACACAGTCGCAGTTAAAAACTGAATTGATGTGCAATTCACAATCATACAACTGACTGCTTGACATTATAGAATATCAAAGCACATAAAACACAAATATCTGACCACGGGGCGAGTCCGCATTCCACCAACCAAATCCCTTTAATGTCTACACCTACAAGTGCATAGGGCCTAGAAAATGGTAAAAAGAAAGAGGTCGAGCTAACTGGACAAAATCATTCAAAATGAACAAAAAAGACGTTAATAAAACAATCTCAAACGTTAATTAGTTTTAGTGTATATTAAAGTCCCGTTACAGATTTTGGTACTTTTTTCATTGTCAAAGACGTGCTGACATAGACTGCTAGTGGTTCAGGAGAGATCCGTGTATTTAAGATAAAATAAGGCATTTACATGGATATGTAATTTATATACTGACATTATATAAATTAGCTATACATGTATTTGAATGGGGCTTCAACTCCGTCGATACTGCTGTTTTCTTCGTTTTTTGCCAAATTATTCATTTCAGAAACACCAAATGACAATTTGAATAACTTATCCTTCACTTTTAAGTAATTTATAAACAATTTTTTTTACACTTGCACTGGGATCACTAAATGGGAAAAAGTGGAATTTCACTGATAAAGTTGACATTGAATACAAAACAAAATGATAGAAACATAGCAATGTTATAAAAATGTCCTTCCATTCATCATACGATAGCATCCGCGACAACTAGTAAAAAAATATTTGAGCGGTTAGATTGCAATATTAACATTCATCTTTTAACTGCTTTTCTATTAATGGGCGCATAAATTGAATGTTTTGGCAACTATAAAACTAACTTTATTACTTACTTGCAGGTACCAGCATTTTGGTGTAATGTTGCTGGAGGCAGGTGGGAGGGATGCATGACTTAGCGGAGTTTGACCTCCCTCCCCCACCGATACACCTTACCCCTAAACAGGCTAAAATTGTATTGAAATCAGTCTTTTTGATTAAAATAAACACACTACCTGTGGTCAACATTTTATGACACTTCCCTATCTTTCTTTCCAAAAATGTATAACCCCAACCCCACCTCCCCTGTTTACTTTATTTTGATTTACCCTATATATATAATATTGTGATATGCATACTGTGTATGCTAAGGCCTTCAACAATCCCATCCGCACATACTGTATTGTGTGAAAATCAAGTACCGGGGTACATTCCCCGCACTCTTTTCTTTGATGAAATGTCCTTAGATGTTAATGTATATCTAAAGTTTTTAAGGTGTCAAATCTTTAAAATGTAATATTACTCTTTCCTTAGATGAAATATCTTATTTTTATGTCTAGCAAATTATTGATTTCATTGAGAACAATGTTAATGTATATAGACGAATCCAATTTCACGCATTCCTACACCTCAATGGCAGCCATAGCCGCGACGGGGACCCAGCTGTCTCACCTAAAATGTGAAATGATGCGGCCTTGAAGGGTATTTTAAACTGCATTCTATCACCCGTGTTACACGTAGACAAAAGAATGATGACAGTTTACAACACAAAAGAATCTAACATCGAATTTTAAGCGGGTTTAATCCACGCAATTGGGTATTCACAACACCTGTTTGGTGCATGCGGGTACCCGATAATGACCGACCAAATCCTGACCATGACTTGGCTCGTTGGATTCGTCTATATCAAGTTTCTAAGGGGTGAAATCTTAAAAATGTAATATTGTACAATGGAAAATATAAACGTGATAGTTTCTTCTTAGGTCCATAATTACATTTATCTAATAATGCGGCTACACAAATAAGATTAATTTTTAAACACTTGAGAACGTTCCTGCAATCTTATTGGTTCTTACCCGTGTGATATGACACGATATCACACGGGTCAGCGCGTGTGCGTCGACGCGATACGCGTGCTCGCTATTTGAACCAATCGGAGGCGCACTGCAACAACGGGACTGATCGGGCGACATCATTATTTTTGGCGTAAAACAACTCGGCTCCGCCTCGTTGTTTTACTTAAAATAATGATGTCACCCGTGTTATATGATGAGACGATAGATGCACTCCAGTGGCTAAAAACAATACATTTATTCTCTAATTTGTTTATGTGTTTGTTATTTGTTAAAATGTTTATGTCTAGATTATCACAAATTTTGTATAGTCATGTCTTAAAAAACATTTCACGTGGCAATTTAATCAATAAAATTGTGTCTGGCGGTTCTGACACCATACATATAGGTTCCCATTGTTATCCAACACAAACAAGAACATGCATACAAAATTAATAGCAATGCCATTGTTCCATGACAAAAAAAGCAATATTTTCATCATGACAAAGTCTTTGATTTCAGGCATCTGAGTTTTATTTCTGTATATAACTGTTTCTATTTAT
The DNA here is from genome assembly GCF_039555335.1 of Amphiura filiformis. NCBI lineage: Eukaryota > Metazoa > Echinodermata > Ophiuroidea > Amphilepidida > Amphiuridae > Amphiura > Amphiura filiformis. The sequence continues at coordinate 47,758,502 of NC_092631.1, read as the reverse complement.
AACATACCATTTACTTGCTTGTTGTTATTGCAGATATGATCAAGGACATTTTAAAGCCATGAAGGCATTTTATATAGCAATTCATTCGTCTATTTGGTTATATTTTTGTCTTAAAGACTAGAATCAACTTTCTAGTTCTGACAGTTACACTTACTTCGAAAATGATAAATTACGATGTTTTGCTGATAATTTTGACTGATAACACTTTTTACCCGTTATCTATATTGCATACGATACACACCATCTTTGCAAGTCAAATGTATTTGTATAATTCCAAAATATGTATGCATTTGAAAATATGAGTAAAAGGTTTTCTAAAATAGCGTTAGTACAGAGTGTATCAAAATGATTGGTACCCATCAATATCCAGTGAGTATGGACAAGATTGTCCTATCAAAATGTAATATGACATCCACCTTACTTGGCTAGCATATTTAAAGCGAGTTAGCGTGAGTGCGGGAGGGCGAGTTAGCGCAGCGGTAGTTCCCTTGCTTTGCACCACTGAGGTCCCGGGTTCAAACCCCGGCGCGGCCCAAGGACTCATGTGCACTTGGTTTATCCCGATCCCATGCTCGCTCTCGCAGGGTTTCTCCGGTTTCCCCCTGTATCGCAAAAATCGGTGATTAGTTGTTTGGTTATCAAAAACTTCCTTCACCAAATGGAATTTGGGGAGCTGCACAGATAATTGGTGGATGTTACAATCTAAATGCGGATAGATGTGCGCCGTTCGGCAGCAACCTAGTTGATGCGATCTGAATGTGATGATTCACCATTGCAGCGAAATTACAGCGCTTTGAGTCCTCTATAAGATCTGGAGAAAGGCGCTTTATAAATCCAATTTTTTTAAGCAAACAGTTTGTTTTGTTAATTTCGTGTGCATAAGACCAAATGTATTTGAATTCAGAGTTCATCATGATGCAGTCATGGTCCATGGCAAAGGCGATTCGACCTTTGTGGCATTAAACCCAGTTAACAGGAAATTAATCCAGTAAATCGATTCAGTAAAGCAAATAAGCTCATGCATTCGATCACTAACGGCAACCAGCTTCGGTCGATTACCCCAGCTGCAGCGTGTGTAAACTCTAATTTGCATAGAGGCTGTACGTGAAATTATTGATTGGCTCCAAACAAAGGATTTGAACCGGTGCACGTAATCATGGCGCAGTGCAGTCCATTCAATCAAATGTTGTCATCAACCTATTTGATCGCAGTGCATTGTTATGTGTGTGAGACGAACTGTCGCGGTTGATTGCAATCAAACAAACGATGTCTTATGTATTACTTTGTTCCGTGATGAAAATCGTGATGTTTTATTTAATCACTCTCGAAAAATGTATTTCTTTTGTAGGCCTATTACTTTGTTTTGTGATGAAAATCGTGATGTTTTATTTCATCACGCTTTAAAACAAACGATTTCTCATGTATTACTTTGTTTCGTGATGACAATTTTGATGTTTTATTTCATCACTCACGAAAAATTGATTTCTTATGTATTACTTTGTTTCGGGATGAAAATCGTGATGTTTTATTTCATCACCACGCTCTAAAACAAACGATTTCTTATGCATTATATTTGTTTTGTGATGAAAATCGTGATGTTTTATTTCATCACGCTCTAACAATAATTATAGTTACATGCATTTCAAGAAAAAAATCTTATTAAAACGGTAGGCCCTATGTTGTTTAGAAAAAATGTAGAAAGTGATGATGATGATGATGTCGATGATGATGATGATGATGATGATGATGATGATGATAATGATGATGATGATGTCTCCAAAAGTGTCCCGGTTTGTTTTTCTTGCCCTAAATCGTGCGTATCTATTAATAAGGCACTTCAATAATCAATAATCAGTCCCGTGACGGCCTCCACTAACTAGCTACTAACTTGGGTTTATGGGCGCTGATATTTCATGGTCACTGTCACTTATTTATCAGAAAAGTGCGACCCTTTGTCAATCACCTACAGTACCCAATTTCGGCATACTATATAAGAAACTCATCATGATGATTGCCAGAGAATAGTTAAGATGTAGCTTGTACCGTTTTTTGTGGCATCCTTCAGAAGTGAGCGGTCCGATACCAATATTTTCGGTCAAATCTCCATTCAATTAACACGGGGAGTTGGCTAGCTATGCCTTGCCCTCACTCATATTTTACAAAAGTGCGACTATTTCTGAACATCTAACCTAGCTGTAATTTTAGGTCATGTTAGAGAAATATATTTGCTAGAAGTTTGGAGAATACCTAACATATTGGCTGGTTATTTTCACACAGTGATGTTAACTAGGCAAGTGCCCATTCTTGCAACGTACATCATTTGTAGGGGTCACGCGTCAATGGTGAGAGCACTGTGTATTGTGTATAGGAAAACGGACAGTAACTGCAGTATGTTCCTCACAATCCACATGTCTAATACGAGAGTGTCTATCTAAGATTATTTTCAATGTAAACAATGTTCTATTGATGCTATAACACGTTCATGACTGATAAACATTTTGCTGTACGCCTGGCAGTCGTATGTTTGTATTATAAAAGGATCTTGTATATTTATATCGTGTTCAAAATATGTGTGTAAAGACCGCGGGAAAATATTTACTGTCATTCCCAGCAAACACAAAACGTATTCGACATCATTCGCAAAAGGTTATAAAAAGTTGTCAGAAAACGTTTAAATGTCGGGTTATATAAAGGGTCTATTAAGAGTATAAAACGTTTTCATAACCTTAAAAAACATTTTTTGATAATCTACTGCTCAGCAAACAAAAATATTTTACAGAAAACGTTTAAATGTCGGGTTATATAAAGGGTATAAAAACGTTTTAATAACATTCCAAAAACATTCTTGAAAATTTTATACAAAACATTCTAAACAGAATGTTATTTTGGGGTTGAAAAAATATTTTGCGAAAAATGTTTGCCCAAAATATTTTAAATAACGTTTTAAAAACGTTTTCATGACCTTTATATAACCCGACATTTAAATGTTATTAAAAGGTTTTGAAAAAAACCATTTTAAGAACATTTCTGTGTTTGCTGGGTTCAAATATTTTAATATAATGTTATTTAAGTAGTGACACAATATTTGGCAAAAATGTTTGCAAAATAGTTTACAATAACATTTTTGAAAACATTTAAAAATATTGTTGTAGTGTGTTTTCATACAAAACGTTTTAAAACGTTATCATGACCTTTATATAACCGACATTTTAATGTAATTAAAACGTTTTTACCTAAACCAAAAGCCAAAATATAACTTATTTAAAACGTTTTTAAAACGTTTTTGTGTTTGCTGGGTTGTCATGCTTGTGATTATACTTGACAATTTTGACAATATGTTCGATTTTCAAATATGTCCTGTGCGTCTTCCTTTTTAGCACGATAAACACTTAGCACGAAAGACACTATGTAAAATTGCATAATTTTGCGCGCTTCGCGTGCACTGGCCCACCAAATAGCAAAAAAAATCAAATAGCAAAATCAAATAGCAAAACACAACCTTCATGTGCGGTACTTTTGTGTCCAACATTTGTCCTTCACCAGCTCTTTAGGAAATACAGAAAAAGGTGCATTTTTACAAAGGGATGTCAAGTACTCACATCTATGCCTTTCTCTCAAACAACTTTAAAGGAGTATTTCGTGATCCTAGCATCCTCTTTTTATGACATTTTTCAGTACATATCCACGAAAAAAGCATATTCCCAAAATTTCAGTTGATTCCGATATTGCGTTTGCGAGTTATGCATGATTATGTGTATTACACTGCTCCATAGACAATACGTTGTAATTTCGTTCTGGTGCACCAGAACGAAATTCAAATTCACGATATCTTTGCTAAACGAATTAATCTGCAAGAAATATTTTGTACATAAACATTATGTAGCCAGAGGTTTCCAGTGATATAAAAATCTCAACTTTTTTGAGAAAAGTGGGGGATGAGGCTGTGGATCACGAAATGCCCCTTTAAGTGACAAGAACTTCAAGATTGAAAACGTGTCGACCTACGCTGGAAGTTAAAATCTCATAATATGGTGTCAGAAAGAAAAGTAAATTGCGCGTGACCTTGGCATATTGAGGACTGTTAGAACATTATCTATGGTTAGAATCAGCACTAGATAACCATGATAACGCTAGCTTCACTTTGTGTACCAGCTTGTACCATGACCTACGACTGTTCAGGCTGATTGACCAGTGAGAAGTCAATTACAATTGAAGCACCTAGACATTGTATTCACCACAGACCCTGGAAATAAACATCATTCTGAAAGTAAGACCGTCTGATTTGGTAGAAACTTTGGTATACTTGCAGTTTGTATGATAATGGTGTGCACAGTTCAAAATTCAAAAATAAAAAAATGCAGTAATTATTAGGGTTTTTACGATAAAGTCAATAATGAAAGTCAATTTAAGTGAAGGAAATGTTCATATTTTATTCAAGTACGGAAAAGTCAAAGAACAGCATATTTCAAATACAAAATTTGCATTTGATCAATAAGGCAGCGCGATTTTCAAAAAGCAAAACAAAGCGCTCTACTTCATTGGCTACTTCATTCGATGTATAAGCCCAATCGCCATTGTAACTTCCGGTTTTTGAGGATAGTTTTGGGACACTTTGACCTCTGACATATCGAGGAAATTGCTGTAATTATTCGTAATTTATTTATTATTGTCATAATGTTATCATTAAAAATATTTGAATAATTAATTTATTCAATAATGTTTTTGGGTTTGTTTTCATTCTTGTAAAACATTTTAGATTATATTTTGTATGCACAAAAATCAATTTTTCTGAATTTGCCCAATAGGTCAGAGGGTAAAATGTCCCAAAACTTCAAAAACTGGCCCACAATGCATTGCAAACTTTCAATGCCGATTTAACTTATTATAAATTCAACTTTGAGAAAAAAATACCGATAGGTCGGAGTTCATCTGTACCGAACTTAACCAAATCTGTCCCACAATGCATAAGACAATTTGTAATGCCGATAACGTTTGTTAGCCTTACACGTTATCCAATAATGTGGATACGTAAATTAGGTTAATTTGTTAAGGAAAATTTTCATTGAAACAAAACCAAATAATTTACTCACTATTGACGGTTTCGCCTATCATGGTCGACAGGCATCATCAGAATGATGATGGATGATCCTTACTTCCGGTTGGACGAATCCCGACTGTAGAGGGTGTATTCATACACGTGATTCAGGTAGTGGGCCCCCTCGTCTCTGTTCATGACGTTGGTTCCTCTTCTCCTGATCCATATTGATTCTTTGACATGTCTGCGTTAGTATCACACTCCTTGCATAGAACTTTAGCATTGTCCCAATTGATGACATGGTTTTGTTGTACTGCATGGTCTGTTATAGCTGACTTAGACTGCTCACTTGTTGATTGTTTAACCGGAAGTAAGGATCATCCATTATCATTCTGATGATGTCTGTCGACCATGATAGGCGAAACCGTCAATAGTGAGTAAATTATTTGGTTTTGTTTCAATGAAAGTTTTCCTTAATGTATATCTACAAACCTGATGAATCTATTCAGTGATTTTAGGTTAATTTGCTTAGAATGTGTCTAGATTATCACACATTTTGTATAGTGTATGTCTAAACAACATCTGACTCGACAATTTAATCAATATAATTGCGTTTGGCGGTTCTGCCACCATAAATATATAGCTTCCTATTATTACCCAACACAACCAAGAAAGTGCATACAGAATCAATAGCAATTCCATTGTTCTGTAAAAAAACAATATTTTCGTCATTGCAAAGAAAGCTTTGAACTTTAGGCATCAGTTAGAGTTTTATATCCGTATTTGACTGTTTCTATTTTTAACACACCTTGACAACTTCGTTGCTTGCTGATTTATTTCAGATATGTGTGTATGAACAGCATGATCAAGGATATTTTAAAGCCGTGTAAACTTTCTATATAGCAATTTATTTATTTATTTATTTTTTTTTTTTTTGGTTTTTGAAACAATTTAATAGTTGTGAGAATTACACCTACTATTGGGTAAATAATAAAGTAAGACAGCATTACTTACACTTTTACTAATAACACTTTTTATTCATTATCTAGATCGCATACGATACACACCCTCTTTGCAAGTCAAATATACTTGGATAATTCCCAAATATACATGCAATCGAAAATATGAGAATATGTTTTCTAAAATAGCATCAGTAGGAATCGACACATGGATCTTTTCTAATACAAATGTGACGCGTTTATTATTGTTATGGAAAATTGAAAAATAACAACGAGAATTTGACATCTACATGGCAAACATAATTATTTAGAGCATGAATTTGCTTTCATCTAACCTGTCTGTTAAATTAGCTACAAACTTTCGTGCGTACTTAAAACCTATCGCATTGATCATTCGACACAGGACAGATGTTATATTATGTGGGTGCAATGTCGCCCATCTAATATTATTTTCAATGTAAACAATGTTCTATTGATGCTATTACACGTTCAGATCTGATATACAATTTGCTGTAAGCCTGGTAGTCGTATGTTTGTGTATAAAAGGATCTTGTGTATTTATATCGTGTTCATAACATGTGTGTAAAGACCGCAGGAAAAAGATTTACTGTCATTTCCATTCCTGTGGCTATACTTTGTAACTAACATCAATTGAAACGTCTCTCTGCACAAATTTGACAATGATGTTCGATTTTCAATTGTCTATGTTTGCTCTAGGGGTGGGCGAAATGGTTTATGCGTCAAGCAATTTTGACATACTTTGGTTGGTTCCCTTTCATACCGGGTCTTCAGCTCCTTATACATCTGCGCCGCGCCGGACAAAGGTTACTTGTATTCTGATCTTGGATCCTTCCTGGTATGACAGAATCTATTTCATGAGCCACTAACTTAAAACGTTCAGGGTTTGTTCTTTTCTAAATGCATTTCACAAAGTATAGACTTTGGATATGACAGGGAAAATGAAACATTTCTTCAGATTTGTGATAGAGGGTACATTAAAGGTGAATAATGAAGACACGATACGACTTTAGCCTTTTAGACGTATGGCTGACACGCTGCATGGCGCTGTACGAAATGGGTAAATGCATTTGAATTTGGCGGGTTTTACCCATATTGAATACTGCCATCCTATTGTGACGCCCTGCTTCGAAAAAAACTAATGGCCCTAGCTTTAATGTAACACTATGGGGATAATGTTACAGTGTTAGAATGAGTAATTATTGTTGAAATTCTTACTTTTACTCTATATGCCTATATCAAAATATGTAATAATAAATGACATTCTTGAACACCTTCATCAGGACTGCATGCAGTGTTCCATCAATTCAATATTTTTTATCAATAAGTCCAATTGAAACATTTACTTTGTGGGACGTTTCAAGAGCTAATTAAGGTGTACGTGCTCTTTTCCATTTGACACTGCGAACTCCTTGTTGGTATTGATTGAAACCACTCTCATTTCCAGAAGAAATATCTAATTAATAGCTGCGATACTTTACACTGAAAATAACAATACTTAAACCTGCAAAACTATAATATATTCAATGAAGCGAATGATTTTCAAATGATGTATCTGATTGACCTTGAATTGAAGAGAACACCTATCTATCAAAAGAAAAATTTGATACATGATAGGTGACAAACTAGGCCTGTTGACAACGTTTTTGTATTGCATAATAATACTGTATATTAAAGCCATATTATAACATTTGCTGAGAAAGACGCCCTCACTGAATTGTTAATATTCCTTTTTTACACGATTAAATTGTACTTTATTAAACCAATATACCCTGCAAAAATCAAGACTCTAGGTGCTGTAGTTTTGTCAAAATCCGAGATTTTGAATAAAACGCCGGAACCGGCGCTTTATTATTACGATGGAATTATTAGTCGAACGCATACACGATGTTCATAACACACAGTACGTACACGTCGTGCGGGACAAAGGGTCGTACCACAACATGACCGAAGGAGTGGTCCGTATTGGCGACATTGCGCTGGTAGTAAATTCCAATTTTCTTTGTTTTGCCGTAGTTGTTCGGCTCAAAAATAAAAGGTGATATATCTGACAGTAAAAGCTAACATTTCATGGCAAAGAAATGCTAATCTATTTTGTTTGAAAATGTTATAATATGGCTTTAAGGGGTCGGTCACCCACCTTTGAATTCTCGGGTTTGAATTGTATTTTTGTGCTGACACACCAAATTACATTCTGAATACGAGGAATTTCCTTCTGATATCAAATAATTTTGATTTTTTTTAATTCGCGATATAATACAAATTTTATGGCAAATTATTAAAGATCATCTTCGTAATCAAATCCCATCCCGTACCTGAACTATAACCCATACCCGAAACCCATCCTTTGTCCTCCTTTTCTTTATTCAAGATACAGAAACAAAATAAGCCACCATTTCATTCACTTAAGTTTTGTACCAAGTTTAATTTAGCTAATGGGTAGTTGGTACATCATACTTTCTTTACTTTCGCTGATGAAGTATCAGTCCTTTGCGATTTGATGTGATTTTTTTAAACAAAAACATAATGTTTAGACTTGGACAATACCAACAGCTATTCACACTAAACATGTATATTTTAAAGCTATTTTTAAGATAGATTTTCGTTTTTATATATCAAATTATTCATTTCTTTCTGCTTCTGTGTGGTAATTTTTATTCTATAAACTGTACATTTGTGTGCAAATTGAGGGCGCTATTTACATTTAATTCAATTACATATAATTTAAATTAGCCAAATAATATGACTTATTCCTTACATCTCATGATAAAAAGTTTTTTGAAAATACCCTTGTCATTTGTTAGTATTTTTTCTGGTGTTCTAATACCATTATACAAGTGTCTACCCCTTGTTTAAACAAGATTTAAGTCAAATAGCGCTATCATTGTTCAACTTTACTTTATGACACAGTTTTACATTACATCAAACAACCGTGTTAATATATATACATTTTTTCTGCATCTTTTAAAAAAAGATATTGAAGAATTTATCCAGATCCGTTTCACGTGCACTTATTACTCTCCTCCCAAATCTGAGAACTACTGTTTACATATTAAACCTTTATATTTATCGAGGGTGACACAAGTTTGAAATACTACTTTGTGATAACTTCTTTATTCGTCATAACTCAGATTTCATAACCATTTCCAGGGAATTACAATTTTCAAAAGGATAAAAAAGTAGTAGTATTTTCTATGCAATTCATGAGTAGGTCCCAGATCTTATTTAGCTAATAGCAAAAAACTTTATTCCTTCATGTGCTGGAATTGGGTAAATTATAATGTTCTGGTAGCTCTCAAATGGTAATAACAATGGGCTATTCCATTTAACAGTCACACTCCCCCTGTGGAAGATTTTGGAAATATGTTCCATAGGGGGAGTATGTTTTTCAAATGTAATTGGTCAGGGTTAATCATTTTGAAATCCATACTCCCCTTGTATTATGGCTTTACCTTTATCTTCCACAACTGGAGTAAGAATTTCAAATGGAAGATACCCAATTGTGTATTCTATTCAAAACTCTTACTCCCTCTGTGGAAGACTTTAGCTAAATCTTCCACAGGGGTGTGTGGATTTTAAATGGAATAGCCCAATAAGTTAAATTTTAGTGCATAGGGAATATGGAAAGGAACGGAAATGTAAGTGTACTCCACTGAGAAGACTAGAAGAAAGACACCATTACTCTATTATTATGAATACTTTGGCTTACGTACCCAATGCCAGCAAAACAACAATATCTGCTTTCAATATTTTCAATTGTTTGTTTCCTGGCAAATTTGCCTTTCCTAATAACACAATTGCCTTTGGTACTCTATTTAAAAGTCAAAAGACTCCTCTTGCATGGAAAATTATGACGCAGTCAATTTTCTCTGAAATTTTCGAAAGCCACAATTTTTGGAAGCCACAATTACGTAATATGACAGCTTTGAGCGTACAGCAAAAATTGTATTTGCATTTACTGTCTGTTATATAAACATGCAGTAAAAGACAGACTATTCTGACTTTTTATCTCATAGACAAATTGATTTTCAATCCAACGAGTTAAATTAGCTAAATCTATTACAGTGATGTTCCAATGATGTTATCATATAAAATCCAGGCAGCATGCTAAAGTATTAAATACTAACGTACAGGGTGTCCCAGAAAAAATTACCGAGTGAATAAAATTGAGTGTAAGTCGAGAAATAGACATCAAAATCAAAAACTTCAAAATGTGGCGCATAGCCTATTTTATTAATGCATCACATACGAAAATTTTATTTGATTCGGTTGACCGGTTGCGAAGAAATAAACGATCACATAATGCGCGCATCAATGCAGTTCACTCCAAGTTTGATCAACAGGTGCTTTTCGCCAGCCCATTCGGGGCTGGTACCTGTTTCAGGTTTGGGGTCAGTTTACTCAAGAGATTATATTTAAGTGGTATTGGAATGATTTTTTTTTTTACTTTTTGTGGTTAAATTTTTTTAAATATTTTAATTCGATTTGTTAGGAAAAGTAAGTATGTTTTGCCGTTTCAACGAACGAAAACGAGTGAGTATTACCAAAGTTATGTTTGAACTAATTAATTATGACTTTAAAAGTTTAAAGGCCTAAATGTAACAATAATATAGCATCATATGGTCAGCAGAAGAAAATCTGACATCACCTATGATGTCATATCAGTGTCCTTGACCGGGGTCCTTACTCCTTGACCACTGAACAGCGTGATATCATGTTGATAACAGATCTATAGAATCAAAATCTTCATCATATCCCCGGATCATATCACAGATTCTCAACAATCTGTGATCATATGGACCATATTGATGTGAAAGTAGTTATGTATCATATCCTGTGTCGTTTTATGGATAAAAATGACTCAAAATGTTATTGATGAAATGGTTGCTATCATAAACATCAGTTTTGTCTTTTCAACGGAAAAATCCGATGCAAAATAAAGTTTTTAGGGCCTAGCTATAATATGGGCATAATTTATGCATATAGTATTGAACAATGTACCCCATTTGACATGCACTTATAGATAAATAAATTGTCTTACTTTATTAATTTAATAACTTCTTTATTATAAATAAAATGACACATAACTATTTGATTCATAAAATTACATTCAACAAAATGATTGAAGAGAAAACACACAAGGCACTAGGCAGACTGTTATAGAATGGAGTATGTAAGATGCCATGTCCATAGCTTCGCAGGAGTTTCCGACTAGCAATCAACATGATCAGCACATTCAGAAAAACACAGTTTAAGAGTGAATATTGTAGTGAGTAACCAGTCCTTTATAAATGTGCTGGCCACTATCTATTATAATATAGTAGGCTTAAACTATACATTGCGAATTAATTAAGTTATTTTAAAATAAAATGTACATGTAAGTTAACTCAAACCGGCAGTGTATATATCGAAAGCAGTGAAATCGGACATTCCTAAGCGAAGATATTGAGTTCGTAAGTTCTGGTATTACAAAATTGGAAATTGAGATATCGTGGGTAAAAAGCTGAAAAGACAAAAAAAACCAACGACAACAACAACAACAACAAAACAAACAGACCAGTACAATTTGGAGTACATGTAATGAATTAAAAGAGTTGACATGAGATTAGGAATTAATGTTTTCTGCTGTTTCAGTGTGCATGTTCTCATCGTTGATGGTTTGGTGGACTGTCATGTAGATGTAAGCGTGATCCTAAAAATGCCTTTCACATTGACCAAAACTAATTACAAGACCTCTTCTACATTGAGGCTGGCTTTCCCTTTTAAAGGAATTTTATTCATACTCGCTCACCGCTTCCTAAAGTTTGCGTATCTCATTAAATTTAGTCCACATTATCTATTTTATAATCCGACGGTGTTATGTTTTCCATGCTTCACTGAAGATAAATAACAGTTTGTCCGAGAAAACTTCGATTTCTGCAATTGGAAGCTTTCCATCTTCAATTCTTTATGTTGTGCAAATATGTTATATTTTAACTTTTCAAAGAACATTTGAGCCAAGAATGACAATGATCAACTGCTTACAGTTTTACGTGTGATTTTTGATACTATACAACATTAATGTTTTGCATTATAATTTCTTGGAAATATTCCAGCAACATTAATGTGTGTGAGAAATTTTTTAAGCCAGCTGGAATTCTTTTTACAATAATTCTTAATGCAACATTTATATCAACATTAACGAAAAAAGATATTTACAAGTATCGATATTTTTCATTTTCAATATCGTGCAGGTTTTCAAATTTGAATAAAACCTAATCAGATGTTTTGAAAGAAACAGATTGTTTAAAAAGAACGAAAAGGATTTCATCGAACAAAATATGAAGCCCAAATGACAGTGTTAACCACTAGTGCGCATGGTGTTGAATGATCTTTCTTTCAAACTTGGAATGAAGTGAATTGAGGCATGCGTTATGTAATCGCTCATTTCTTCGCAATCAGTCAACCAATTCCAGTAAAATTAGCGTATAAGATACAGAATTAGATGAGCTGCACGCTAATGTTTAGAGTTTTGGATTTTGGTACCTATTTCTCGACTTACGTCCAAATTCATTCGCCCGGTAATTTTTTCTGGGACACCCTGTATTTATTAGATAAATCGTCGCAAATTGGCTAATGTTATAACTGAAGAGTGGTTTAGATTCCAGATACAGCTAGTATGGACAAGTTTGTCAGTTTAGAAAGGTACTAAGTAGAATATTTCATTGCGCTGAACACTTCATTTAAAGAGAATGGAAATTTTAGAAGCAACGTCTGAATGAACCAGACCGGATTGGCAATTTTTTGATAAAAAGTAGATCGCTTACATTTCTAAACTTTGCTGTCTAAACTTGGATGTTGTATATAAGTTATACTATTCAGCAAATTACTTCAGCGGTGTCCGTCTGCTCTGTCTTATTACCGCGTAAAAAGATCTAGGTCACGCGATGCTACGCAGCTTGACCAGCGAATGAGGTGCCGATGTGATGATGACGTGATTGAATTAGCCAATCAGAACCCCACTTCCGTATACGCCATAAACTGCGCCAAATTGGCACACCGCTGAAGAACTGTGCTGAAAACTATAGTCGTATTCCACGCGTTGATCCTATAGAAAGCTCTTAGAAGACTGAGTGCTAGATGTGCAGAAATAATAGGGTGTGTCTTGTCAACAAAAATATGATTGCTGTTGAGCTTGTCAGAATGTGGGAGTATAACGGGACGTAAAATGCTCTGTAATGATCAAACTCTCGCTATTTGCTCAAACTATTTGCCAATGTTTCGTGGTAAAGGTTCGTGTTCTTGAATACTGCTATATTCTACAGCAGATTCTGGTATATTGATTGATCTCGATGTTTGGTAATTGCTTGATAATGAATAACATAGCAATTATTGCTATGAAGTTAATACAGGTTTGTAAGATTCTTTTGAACGTTAGACTATGCCATAGTCGATTTTTGATAAATAAAAATATGTTATCAATCATGATCAACGCGTTCAGTTTAACTCGAAATTATACTGATGTTTATTACATCAAAATACTATTAAATGGTTGTAAAAAGTTTATATATTAAAAATTAAAAATTAGTGACAGTTTAAAGTATACGTAGGCTTACATTATTGAATGCAACATATCTTAATGGCATAATTATAATGGCTCACTTCAATACTAAACAATTCTGATTTTAGAATCTACCAGTTTATTGATCGCAAAAGCCCGAGTAAAAAAGTCTAACAAACAGAGTGAGTACGGTGACTGAAAAGATCAAGTTGTGAAAATCTATCAATTTTGCACAAATTAATACAAAGTAGAGTTTTATGCTTAAATGTTATAGCCAGAGTATGTACAATGGGCAAGTGGACTACGGAGAAGTCTATTTGATCAATTTGTTTAATTCAATTTGATTACACGACTTGTCTATGCATACACAAGCAAGTACATGATGTTTAAGTTGATTGACCAGTCCTTCACATCCCTGAGGTCCTATCAAGCAACAATTATTTGAATCGTATTTAACTACATTGTATATAAGATGACCGGTTACCTTCAAAACGGCACATTTGAAAGAGATATTCAGCAAGATTCTAAGCTCTTTAAATACAACATTTGTAATTACTTCCATGGTAATTTCATGGTACAACCAGGTTGTGGGTTTTCTGGGACACATTGTATAAATGGTATAATCCTTAATCCTTAATTTATTGACTTATTCTATATTTCATGCGTAAGTTTGGCAATAAGCTCTGCTCTACCTAGAATGACATTGAAGATTCAAATATTTATGATAACAAAAATAATATATCTGTGTTGAGTATGGAGAGTGAAAACGTAAATTAGTATCGTATTGAAGTATTGGATGCATAGTTAACTTGCTCAAGGTTTCTTTCGGTAATGATAGTCAGCAGAAATTGAATCATTATTTTCATGATGTTGTAGAAGCCTGATATTAAATCAGATAATAATTCATTGATTTTAGTAATGGTTTCATAAAACACAGTCGCAACTAATAAAAGCTGAATTAACGTGAAATCCAGAATACAACCAAATGTATGACATATAGAGTATGGGGCGAGCCCTTTGAATGTCCGCACTGCGTGAAGTTGCGTACATGTACTACCGCAATTTGTTTCTTTTAAGTAACAGCTAGGGGTATGTAGATTCAGAATCCGCCGGGAGCTAAAATGGCACCCTTGAGCACATTGAGAAAAGGTGGAAAGGAGGGGGTTTCGACCACTGGATAAAATTATTCAAATGACCAAAGAAGAACATGCGCCATTGTCATGTATCGATAAACTTGACGTAGAATACAAAACAGGACCACAGAAACATAAGCACGTTATTGATAAATAAAAACCGTCCCTCCATTTAACGTTTTTAAGATAGCATCCGCGACGACTCGTAAATTTGTTTAAGTGGTTAGACTATACCGTACATAATATTAACATTCATCTTTCAACTGCCTTTCTATTTATATGCACATAAATTGAATGTTTCAGTAACTGCAAGCCTAAATTGAGTTTTTAATTTGTTGCTTAGTTACATGAGTGTTGCAGGTACGTGTGTTGTAATACATTGAAGATGTCGGACGGATGAAATATCATTCATTCGGACTTTAAACATAGATCATAAATGCAAGTTGTGAATAAGCATACCAGCATTCTGGTATTATGTTGTTAAGTATTAATTTGTATCTAGAATGCTCACTCCTGTACACTCTACCTTCACTGGTAAATTATTAAATATTTATATATTTTATATTTTTGATATTTTCAGTCCTCGAAGTAAACTTTATAAATCTAATAGCTGGGAGGAAAGGCCGTCCATCATATGAAAATTTTGACCTTTTCTATTGAATATATACATTTTTTTACAAAATGTATAATGTCTGTGTATGGTGTGTGTGGACCAAATCATTATTCGGCAGTTTTGTCATGCGTCGCCTATCATTTTCGAGTCGTATATATTTTAACATTTGGTTATCAAATTGTACCGCATACAAATTCATGTGAATTCTGCCATCAATTATATACAAGGGACGTCTTTGCAGACAATGTTTAATCTCGTTATCATCAATGACTTCGCATTTTTAACTGTAACTCATAATGCGCACTTCATCTTTAAATGTTTTTGAGACCGATTTTTTGGAAATGTTTTTATTTTGAGTGTAAAAATGAAATGTATAATTACTTTAATTTACCTAAATTGTTGTGGGTGTGTATTTTTAAGACTTTTACAACTTTTACATTCTGCCTTTAAATTGACTACTACAATCATACGATATAATGTGTGTTAAGGCCATGCTTGCTTTTATGTAATTGATCGATAATACCAAACGCACCTATTTCGAGATTATCAAAAAGCAAAAGTTCATTCCCCAAACGTTTTTATAATATGGGTAATATTACGGTAATTACTCTTGTTTTTAGAATTGAAAATCTAACCTTTCAATTTCATGTCCGGTAAATTAACGACGAGAAAAATATTTATATATATATCTTAAGTTTGGTGGAAAGATATGCAGCATCTAAAATATAATATTGAACAATGGAAAATATTTAAAGGTGATATTTTTCTTCTTGGACCAACTTCCAAATTTGTCTTTTCAGTTGTAAATTGATTTTCATCATGGCAGTCAAGAGTTCTATTTCTGTTAGTGTGCTTACAGTCCATATACCTTTAAAGGAAGGAAATTGCGAACCAGAAATATTTTATGTAGTCAATGTACTACTATCTAGTAAATATTGGAGAAGATCTAGAATACGTCAAAGTGCGTACCTCTTCCAAGAAAGGAATTTATATTACATTCTTCTGTCGACTTGCTGAAGTCTGGTTTATGAAACAACAGATTTGTTAATATTAGTGTGAAAAGTGAAAATAGCACCATTCTGTCAACTGTGCGAGGATTTTATGCAAAGGATATAAAAGTCTTCAGTGGACTTCGTTGAACAGTGATCTTCGCAGGTCAAGTGAATCAGGATATGCATCAAGAACATTAAGAAATAGAAGTTTACAATCAACAACAAGAAAAAGGCGGCTGGATAAATAACATTGCTAAAGAGTGTTTTTGATTGATTCTGACTGATTGTATGTGTTTATGTTCACTCACAAAATTATTGTTAAATCATAATTTACTTTTGATTTAAAAGATTCAGATATTGTTAACTTAATTAAACAGTGTGTTTTGTTGTGCATTCTGAAGTGAATTTGGGAAAAATGTGTTTTTCGCCTTGAGTCATTAACGGCTTGTAACACCTTGTAATTGCAATTTAGAGAAAGTTCAATATTTACATGATTTTCGCCGGGGGAGTGGGAGTTTTAAGGGGGGCATCCGATTGGGAGGGGGGTCTGATTGTTTTTACTTGAACCATGAGGGGGAATGTTAAGTTTTAAATGGACAAGAAATTTCAGCGGACGTGAGGGGAACGCGAAAAGTTTCGTCAATATTTTGTCAAAAATCCCGCCCTCCCCTGGCATAAATACTTAACGTTCCCTTGGCCAGAAATCTTCACGTGTACAAAAACCACGACCCATAGAGCTCAGTGTTCATTAGTCACAATCCAGATATCTAATACGATAGTGCCGTGTCGCCCATCTAAGATTATTTTCAATGTAAACAATGTTCTATTGATGTTATTACACGCTCAGATCTGATATACAATTTGCTGTAAGCCTGGCAGTCGTATGTTTGTGTATAAAAGGATCTTGTATATTTATATCGTGTGTGTAAAGACCGCAGGAAAAATATTTACTGTCATTGTCATCCTTGTGGCTATATTATGTAACTATAACATCAATTTAAACATCTCTCTGCACTAATTTCACAATGATGTTCGATGTTCGATTTTCAATTTTATTTGACCATTGACCGTGTAAAGCAGTATGCAGACTTTTTATTAGACGTACAATATTGCATGTAACATATCTACGTTATTAAATAATCTATTGCCATTCTATTTCCAGTAATGTTTAGGTTCTAACGAATGTTTGATGACGTAAAATCGATAATATATTTCTACCAGATATTATACGTAACTTATTATCGATTTTACGTCATCAAACATTCGTTAGAACTTAAACATTACTGGAAATAGAATGGCAATAGATTAAATAACGCAGATATGTTACATAAAATATTGTACGTCTAATACTCGGAGTCTGCATACTGCTTCATACACATTTCAATATAAGGTTTAATAAAATTTCCCAGTATAAAGAAGCTATTTGCTGCAGGGGTGTGTGAAACAGTTATGTGTCCAGGGGAGAGAAAAACGTACAATTTAGGTGGGGAAAGCCATGTTGTTAAGGTGGAAGTGGGAAAGAAAGCAATATTGCGGTCAAGCATTTTTGACAAACTTAGGGTCCCTTCAGCTCCTTATCTGTGCCAGACAAATATCATTCTGATCACGGACTCATCCCTAGAATGACATGACATATGTGAAGTCCCACATTGTCCCATGTCAAAACTAGACACTTTGGGGCATATGATCGTAAATGGAGAAATAGCCTAAAATATGCCCGGGTGATTTTTCACAATTTGGGTTTGTTGCGAATTTGTGATGTTATTAATGTTTAAAATATTGTCTGATAGTTTCAGATCGGAATATAACTGGCATCTTGTATTTTTTGAGACATTTTTTCAAAATAATTCCTACTCTCAACATTGTCAATAATATTTTTAAAGGCCGATATCTCAATTTCCAATTTTATAATACCATAACTTACGAACGCAATATCTTCGCTTAGGAATGTCCGATTTCATTGGGGCAAACGGCGTTATGGAGCCCGGGTATGGAGCAAATTATCTCTATATTTAAGATATGTAAAAACCTCACAATTGATAACTTGCCCAAAAGTGTCTGGTTTGACATGGGATGTCACAATTGTATGGGCCACTAACTCATATCTTGTCGAGGTTGTTCTTGCCTGAATCCTTTCACGAACTATGCCTTTGGATATGACAATGAAAGGTAATATTTGAGCAATTCTTGAGATTTATAAGTACGTTCAAGGTCAATAATGAAGACACGTGACTCAGCCTTTAATTAAACATTTGATGGATTATGTTACAACAATGAGTAATTATTATTATTAAAATTTTGTATTGTACTCTGCCTATCAAAATTACAGTGAACAATTTCTTGAAATTCTATAATAGTCCTTGACCAGAACTATAAGTATTTCATTAATTCAATATCTCTTATTGAAACACATTGTGGGACGTTTCAAGAGCTAAGGTGTGCTCTTTTCTTCAGCCAGATGATGTACTGATCAACTTGACTTTGCGAATTTATATAACTGTTGGCATTGATTGAAACCACTCTCATCTCAAGAGGAAATATTCAATTAATCGCTATTTAGATGAAATATGTTATTAATAGCTTAAAACCTAAACCCACTAAAATCAAAAGACAACCTGCAAAATGCAGTATTTATGGTATTAAGCTTAAAGGCCAATATTGGAATGTCATCTTTCCCTGGGTAAGATCTGACACCAGGCCAGCCCATAGCCAGAGGGTAACATGAGTAGGTTTGTTTCACCTTGAAGGCAAGGATAGTCTTGCAAATATGGGCTAACTTTCCCCTAGGCCATCCAATATACCATGAATTAGTAGGACTACAACTGGTATCTACTGGTCAGTTTATGCTCCTATTTCCACATCTGTTAATTTTATATGGGCCAAGGTATACACTGGAAGTCTATATAAGAGGCCGGTCAGTACACGCTTTTCAACACGGAATAAATGCTAACCTCATCGTGACATCATCCAAGCAGCAAAGTTCATTTCCCATTGAAAAAGCGTTATACGACGGATCTGCAGTTGACCGTTCTACTAAGTCTAAGCGTCAGAAAGGGTGATTGAATTGCGCGTGACCTTGGCATATTGAGGCCTGTAAGATCACAGACGTCATCATCACTACGTGTACTATGACCCACGCGGTATGGTCAAATGGACTGATCATGCTGATTGACCAGTGAGAAGTTAATTACAATTTAAGCACCTATACATTACTGTATTAACCACAGACCCTGGAATTAAACATTTGGTATGCTGCAGTTTATATGGTGTGCTCAGTTCTAAATGCAGACATTTAATTTTTTTAAATGCTGTAATTACGAAGGTTTTTGTTGTTGATGAAAATGTGAATTAATAGAAGTCAATTATATTAAGGAAATGTTTGAATTTAAATTAAATGTAGCGCGGGTAAGGTCAAGAACATCAGATTTGAAAGATATAGAGAAAATCAAAGCTGTCAGAAGCAAGCAAAACAAAAATTCTACGAGCAAATAAGACACACAATGCAGTCTCTCCATACACCGGATATTCTCGAAGAAATTTCACAAGAACTCGTTTTAAACTGTATAGTGTGAAGTGTAACGTTGGTGTTGTTGTTGTTGTTTCTTCTTCTTCTTTTTCTTCTTTTTCTTCTTCTTTTTTTTTCTTTTTTTTTTTGTGTAACAAGTAATAAAGTACGCATTCTGGAAATTTGGAGAGTATCCAATGTTGCATTAGGAAAACTCAGGCTATTCAATAAATATCAAAATTGATGGGTACCAACCTTTTTGATACGACCTGTATAAGGATTTCATGTTAATTCTGAAAGAAAAACAAAATAAAATTGTTGTGACTATAGGCCTACTGCCACAATCATCGAATTTACATTACTTCCTCCATCAATTTTGTTTAGTATATAAGAGTAGTAGTTTATTATTTGTAATGGTGGCTTAATGGTACTCCAAAAGTCAAAGTGACCAAACAGTAGCAACTTGAGTTAGACAGAGTCATGTTGACAATGCCCACCACCCCCACACCACTTCAACAATACTAGGACAATGGTTCTCACGTTCTCAACAAAGTCGTAATGGAAAAAGTAAGGTTAACACAGTTCATGAGTTACCTCGAAGTTTCCTTCATGCATAATTACATAGAAGCCGGATACCAAAATTAGAACAAGGTACGCTCTCGTGCAAATAAAATCACACAGTTGGTGCAGCCTTTATTTTCTTCAATGAAACAAAAAAACCACATTTACATAAATCTCCAAACAAACTATCGTCTGATGATAGAAAACATCCTACAACATGAAAATCTTTTTAGGCTTCTTGGGTTCTTTTAAGTTTCTTCTTCTTATTTGCGGATCTGGGTACATGTAGCTTTAGATAAAGAAACCACACATTACATGAGGATTTTGTCATATTTCACACCTTCTTGAATCGACACACACATACAAAAAACAGGTTGCTATTTTCTAACCCATTTTGAATTTTACATTCTACAATGCTGTCACCTTATTTACATATTCCATTCCATAAGCTTTCTCACCAAATGTTGCCAGTCACAGCTGAGAACATATTAAAATGAAATATTGTGGTGTCAATTTTGTATGTATTTACTTAAGTTTTATATGCCCCTTGAAACTTGACAAATTTAATTTTATCGTCAAGACCATCTTTCTGTGTTGATTTATTGTTTTACCCCAGCTACATCAATTATTCGCTTAAGGCGTCCATAGTGACAGTTTACCAAGACATTAAAAGCTCTTTGCAAATATTAACTACCTTCTATCAAAGAACCGTAATAATGGGAGACTCCCATTAGCCATCTTAGGTTTGCTCATAATTTTAATATTTTATGTTAATTTTGATCATGTTGATAATTGGTTATAACAGATATAAGCAAATGCGTTTTTCATAAAAACCCATGCATAACCTGAATTAGTCTCAGTATAGGCCCAAGTCTTTTTGATTGTCAAAGTATACCAAAAACCCAATGCTTTTGGCCCTTCTTTCCCAAAATTGGCCAAATATTAAAATTTTACATTTATTGCCAGTTAGTTCTAACAAAAGGATTGGGATTTAGCCATGTTTCATTTGGTAATACAAGATAATATTTTTTAATCAAAATAATGAATGCTGCATTCTTTTGGGATCGGCAGAACAAAGCAAAAAACTACGTATTGTGTTTTCATCTTTCAAGTGTTGTATCAAATTACCAGTGCATAAAACGTTTTGATTACAAAATACAAAATCGATGAAAGATTTCGCTTCTAACGTATCAAATAAGTTACAAAAAATGCTTTGCTATAATTAGTTCAATTCCTTCGCTCGGAAATCTCTTAAATTGCTATTTATTATAATGCAGTATGCAAACCATTAGACTTCTCCGTAGTCCACTTGCCCATTTTGCATACTCTGGCTATTACATTTAAGCATAAAACGCTGATTTGTATTAATTTGTGTGCAATTGATAGATTTTCACATCTGATATTTTCAGTCACCGTACTCCCTCTGTTTGTTAGCTTCCCAAGTGGATTTTTTACTCGGGCTTTCGCGATCAATAAACTGGTAGATTCCAAAATCAGAATTGTTCAATATTTTAGCAATTATAATAATGCAAGATACGGTATGTTGCATTCAATATAACTTTTATTGTCACAATCATCTAAATTATATAAACTCTTTATGACCATTTTACTATTGAACACTTTAATTCTAATATAAAACATCAGTATAATTTTTTGAGTTCAACGGAATGCGTTTATCATGATTAATAATAACATATTTTTTAAATCAAAATTCGACTATGGCATCGTCTACCAAACCATGGGAGTATATATACACTGACACTGCACTAGTAAAAATACAAAAGCACAGAGATAAGTATAGCCAAAAATACAACCGGCGTTTCGATCGAGTTGTTATATTATACATTTAGCACTTGTTTACCAAAGATTCTTAAGACTCGCTTTCCCAAATTTTCTGAAGATATTTTCAATCTGAAATGTGTCTAAGTATTAAGGTGTAAAGCGCTTTGTGTTTTTTTAAATGTAAATCGTTGTTTTAAATGCTGTTTAGTAATTAGAATGATAAATGCAGCATATTTATATAATTTTTTTGCAATCTCTATAAGCTTACAGTCACTTTTTATCTCTTGACTTCGGCTTTTAAGTGTGTGTCTGCATTGAATCAGGTTATGCCAGGCCACATGGGGATCACTTGACTTGTTAGTTTGACAGCGGCCAACTTCTTTACTTTCTACACAATTTGCTCAAGCAAAAGATTTGGAAATACACGTTTATTTAAGTGGCATTCAAGTTTGCTGGCAACCAACTTATTTTGTTATTAATTTGGGTATGCTAAATTCAAATACGTTCTCTGCCAAGCTTTATTTAAACCCCATCATCCTCAAAAAATACCCTGAAAATGGTCCCATAGTATCATACAGGAGTCGAAAATTAAACATGCTCCTAAGGATCACATAAAATATAACATTCGTGTGCATAGGACATGTAGCCACAGAGGTCAGTTTATATGTTGTACGTGGGTCCAAAATTAGACTTGCTTTTCGTAAACATTGATGTGAATTGTTCTTCTAGTTTTAGAGATTGAGAACAAGAATAGTTTGCACTATCTGTGATGTAAAGTTTAGAAGATAAACTGTAATTCAACAACTCTTCCTATACCTTTATACAGGAGCCAAGCGTTGTTAATTCGTGATGAACCCACACTTTTACTGTAGCGTATACGCGAACGCGAGCGAGAATACGCGTTACGCGATAGCGCGTAAAATTCGTCATGTCTGGAACCTTTGTGCGTACAAGTTGAATTCAGTATTTGTCAGGTAGCGGCTAAACATTGCCGTTTTATTCTGTAGTTTTATTGCTGATATCAACAGAGAAATCATCGAAGTTTTTGTAAGGCTGAGTGGCAATGATTAACTGACATTCCTTGGGAAATAATAGTGAATTATACGATCTTTAGCTTCTTTTCGTT
This sequence comes from Amphiura filiformis, assembly GCF_039555335.1. Taxonomy (NCBI): domain Eukaryota; kingdom Metazoa; phylum Echinodermata; class Ophiuroidea; order Amphilepidida; family Amphiuridae; genus Amphiura; species Amphiura filiformis. Next base: position 47,735,238 of record NC_092631.1, on the reverse strand, counting down.
GTTGAAAGGGATTCAATCATGCTTCACCGTTGTTCATCACCGATTAACAACTCGCGTCCGGTCGCGGCTGCGTGGTTTACTTCGCTTGGGCAGCTAAAGCTGCCCTCGCGAAGTAGACGACGCGGACGCATCGTTGTTAATCGGTGATGAACAACGGTGAAACATGATTGAATCCCTAAATAAATACAAAGGCCTTTTCAATCCTGCTAAGCTAATCGAACAATAATATATCTGTTGCAATTTCTACGAAACTCAGAGCAACTTCAATTTTTCCACCCCTGCGCACGGAGCAAATCGACCTTTTATGCCCTGTATAACTTCTAGAGCTTTCTAGACATTATAGGTCTCACGCACACAAACTTTACATTTCTGAGGTCCACGGGACCAGATAAATAAGTGCAAAGGTTAGTGTAACTGTAAAAAGTGAAATAACTATTTTCCCTGTATGATACTGTGGGAAATTTGTGGGGTCTTTTTGAGGGTCACTTCTTGGCACATAACAGATTCTAACTGATTCTAACAAATTTTAACTAAAACAAGCTGGTTTCACTCTCTTATGCATACTTGCATACTTTGCCGAACACATCTGCCGTAGATCTAGTCGAGTTTCGAGTATGGAAGCTGCTACAAAAAGTTCGATTTCAGTGGCCACCATGATTATTCGTGTTAGTGGTTTAGCATCTAATTAGGTTAAAAGAAATTCGTTCGTCTCAGGAATAAATTGCGAATTGCCTGTTTACTAACAAAAATCAAAAATAGCAGTAATTATGGTTGTTGGAGTATTACCGGTGTGAACGTGTGTTTTCACATCCACATGGAGAATTGTATGACGCAGACACGGACGCAGAATATTTTTAAATGATTTTATTCTTTTTAAATCATTGTCAATCGTGGTATTCCTTTATGTTTGTTTATCTATTTAAATGTTTTGTTCGTTTGTATAATTGTTTGTTTAAAATAATACCTTTTTGGCTCACCCTTTCCAACAGCATGGGCATCCTGACGATGCATTAGGAAACGAATTTGGAGAAAACCTTCTGTTAATAAAACACTATGCTGAGCCACCAGGGTGGCTCACGCTCCAGTAATTTCAGATGATTGAGCTCAGTAATACATCAAAGAATGTCTTCCAATTCATGAAAACAAATAGATAATCAGCTTATCGGATTAAAAGCTTAGATGGAAGGTCTTGCTGCTCAGCGAGTGTTTGTAATTATCAGAAGGTTTTCTCCAAATTCATTCTCTAATGGTTTTAATGTTGACAATTTTAATGAGTTGTTAAAATGAAAATAAATAGCACAAACAACTATACTGAATCCAACGTTAGCGCATGGAGGAACAACATATGCGTGGAAAGTCTACATTGATAACAAACTTGTGTAGTGGATAGCGCTGCATATTTTTGTGGGTGGGCGGCGGGGTATATACGGGGTATTAGCCCGACTACATTTGTGATAATGACATTATAATAATCATACATGTTAAAACAGCTGATCGCAATTCCCTCATTAGGCTATGCCCTTCGGTATCATGAATTCGCTTCTCATCGCAGTGGAGATCCAGTGCATGGAAAGTGTATATTGGTAACAAACTTGTGTATTGTGCAGCACTGAATGACGGTGCTTAATGGGGGGTGTGTGGGATAAATATCTTTGTGGTGTGATGTTTGTGCGGGGTGTGTGTGGGGTAGGGTGGGGGTGCGTACGTGTGTGTCATTGAGTCAGATGTTTTGTGTTCATTTATTTGTGTGTGGACTATGGGTGTGTGTTCTACAGTAAAGACAAACTGGTGTAGTAGGTAGCATTATTGAGTTCAGTACGTGGATGGGGTGGGGTGGGGGGTGTGTGCGCACATAGGGCCTAATACTTGACTCATTCTATACTGTTACATTAATTCTACGTGAATGATATGACACAATTCTTTATAAATTATGATAATAAGGTTTCTGTAAGTCCAGTGGATTTAGAATCCGTATTTACACCGTTCCTATCAATATTGTAAAATTCAATTTTATTTTTCCATCATATTAACCGATTTTGTTTCAGGTTTTTAATGCTATGCGTGCTAGCCATAAGCCTCAACATAAAAAGTCCAAGTTTTGAGATATTTTGTCAAAATATCAAGAGCTATCTTAAGAACCACTGAACCAATACTAGGTTTGTTTGTACTCATTTTAATGCATTTTTCATGATGATTCCAAATATGGTCATGAAAATTTAAAATTCTGAAATTTTTTGAATTTTGATTTTTGTTTTAACTTGTCGTCTGCAGTCGACACCAGCGTGGAGAGAGTCAAGGTTTTCTGTTCCGAAACAATAACATGAGGCAAATATAAGAAGTCGTCGTTTTGAAATTATAATAGTTGAAAATAAACGACTATCTGTTCATGCAAATAACCAGTTCAAAAGATGTGAAAAAAGAAAGGAATTTAAATAATTGTGGCAGGCAACTAATACCGTAGGTTGACCATCACAAAACCAATCAATAAGGAAAGGAGGTTACACTAATCAGAGCGCAATTGGGTCACACAAATAAACACATCACATGACATTCTAACAACATTTAAAAATACAATGCCCTAGTTTTTATAAAGACACGTTTCCCTCGTTTGGGCAACGAATAATGGTTCTTATCCATCATTCTCTATATAGATAATCACCTAGGCCATACTATAATGAAAAACTGTATGAAATAATAATGATAATAATAATAATAATAATAATAACAATAATAATAATAATAATAATAATAATAATAATAATAATAATAATAATATAATAATAATAATAATAATAATAATAATAATAATAATAATAATAATAATACTAATAATACTAATAACAATAAAAAATAATAATAATAATAATAATAATAATAATAATAATAATAATAATAATAATAATAATAATAATAATTTAATAATAATAATAATAACTACTACTACTACTACTACTACTACTACTACTACTACTACTACTACTACTACTACTACTACTACTACTACTACTACTACTACTACTACTACTAATAATAATAATAATAATAATAATAATAATAATTACAATAATAATAATAATAATAATAATAAAAATAAATCAATTTTCCAAAATGAGGACAATTGTGGCCTATATAATCGGGCCAAAAAAAGCACTTAACAGCTTTTACAACGTAGCAAAATGTTCAACATTATTTTGAACATTTGAAAAATACAAGCAAATGTTGACAATTCTGCTGTGTTGTGAATCCCTCACTGAATACATGTTTAAGTAAATAGCCGTATTTTAAACTGATATTGTGAGAATAATTGCCAATATATTTCGGATGCAAAAAAAGGTTGAGTATTAACAACATGGTGCTGTTTCTGTTAGACGAGTTTGGTTTGCCTCTTGAACAATAAGTATTTAAGCGGGTATTAAGCCCTATTCGGGGGTGGGGGTGGGGGGGGGGGAACGCATTTGTTTACGCCAAAACGACTTAAGATAATCGTCGATCATTTTAGTGATAAACTTGTTACCCCAGCATCTTACATGCGAGGGTAGGACCGACCATCAAAAATGAACATAGAAAAAGGGGCGGTGAGACCAGACGCATTTTGCTTTTGTAAATTTATTACAAGAGATACCGACTTTTGTAGTCAGGTTGAAACAATCTGGTTACCTTTCATATTTAGGAGAAAATCCGGTAAAATCGCATGATCATAGCATTTCTTAGCCGAAATTCAGTTTTGCTTATACTTTTTTCATACTTTTGTTCATATCCCTTATGACGTCATAGCGATATTATGTGGGGAATATTTTGTACTTATTTTGGTATCACTGGATAGAAGAGACCCATAGCTATATCGCGGGTATTGAATATAATATATGCAAAGTATTGGTATATGATTGCATCATTATAGAGGGGAACAACCCATCCCTTCGTAGTCCGTGTTACAAAATATGCATATCGCTCAGTAGGCCGATGGTTAATAAAATATTAATATAAATCGCTGAAAAGAGCATAGTTAAGAATATCCTATATGTGCGCTGTTACCTTAATGTAAGCGCGCTTCAGACTCCGTATTGTACGTACAATATTGTATGTACAATACTTTTCGTGACGTCAAAAAGTATTACACGTGCAATAAATAGTATGTACCGGGAAAATATATATTTTGCTACAATCATTGGTTGCTTAATTGATACGGAGTTGCCAAATTTCTAAGAGTGGTAAATTTAGTGAGTGTTCGTGCACGGAATGATGAACATCTTTTTATGTCTTCTTGTATTCAACTGTACTTAATATTAAAAGGCCTATTAATACTAATAATAATAATAATATTAAAATTGTAATAATAATATAAATGGCACATTCAGTTTTTATTTATTTATTTATAGATTTATTTATTTAGGCCTATTTGTTTATTTATTTATTTATTTATTTATTTATTTATTTATTTATTTATTTATTTATTTATTTATTTATTTATTTATTTATTTATGTATTGGTTGATTGATTGGTTGATTGATTGATTGATTACTGATTGATTAATTGATTTAGCGATTCATTTATACCGACATTTAGTCATATATTGATTTAGTCAGTTTCTTAAGTATTATTTGTAGGCCTATGTATTTATTCTGGTTTTGATTTGATTGATACCGATATTTTTATTGTTTTTTAAAGTTTTGGCATATAACATTATACATTATAACACGTTGTGTTATGAATTTGCAACAGCTTTTTACATGTTGATATCGTTGAGGCATGTTATGATGGTGTATGTTATAGACCAACTTATGATCATCCCAATACATCCATAAACGTGAAACGAGATTACTTGAAATATATATTTCAGAGTTGAAGGAGTTTCAATTATACGAACATATATCTGAAATATGTCTCTCTGATTGGTTGATTGTCAAGAGGTTTACGGCATCCTCAAAGCCTCATGCTGTAATTCTCTAATCGATATATATTATAGGACCGATCTTTTGAAATCCATACAACCGTGTCAAATGAAATAGTCTCGGATCATAGTTTGTGGACCGATACAACGTTGATACGTCAGATTTCGGAATTGTATTACAAATAGGCACAAATCACATTGAACAGGTTGAATGGTGGCAAAAGTAGATAAAATAACTATGGGTCGAATTTACATTAATCAGTGTCCTGGGCCAGGATAACATTTAGGACTCCTTCGCATTCTAAAACAGTACTTTGAACCGGAACTTTGAACACCAAAATGTCCTTGCTTTCATTTTCTCATTTAATTTGTTTTAATTGTAATTGATTTCTTTATCCACTGGCTCTGTGGTAAATCCGGTATTGCCAAATATTTATCGTCCATTACCCGTGTTAATCTATTTATTTATTAAAATGCACCATCTATTAAATTCCTGTAATACAACATAGGCCTAGTGTATTTGATAACAAGTTTGTTTTTATTTTTGATTGGAATTTGGGTATTTCATATTATATAAAATATGTTTGGGCATGGCGGAATTAGTATATGATTAAAAATAGACATACTCTTAGGCCCCCTTTTTAATGTTTGTACATTATTAATATTAATATTTATGTACAAAATGCAAACGAATGTATATATATTTTATTGTTTTGTAAACATTAAATTTGATGTTTACTCATAATTATGTCTGGAAAGTCAGGGAAAAACTAAGGAGTATCGGTATTTAGTTTCCTGGGAAAGTGGATCAGATGAGCAGTGATTAAAAACATTCACCCTAAATCTTTATTTGATTTTTATTTTTTATGAATTTATTAGGCCTACTGGTAAAGTGCAGTAAAAACCTCCAAACGCACTCTAGGATTTTTCATCAGCAGCAGTAGAAATTTATCTTGCATAGATTTTCTGGTGTCCTCGCTTGGATTTAGCAAACAATGAACCGTCAGGGTTATAGCGCGTTATTTAATCTGATTCAACTAGTCGTGGCACGTATATTTATTGCACGTGCAATAATTTTTGACGTCACGAAAAGTATTGTACATACAATATTGTACGTACAATATGGAGTCTGAAGCTAGCCTAGTCTCAATATAGCTACCAATAAAGTCCATTATATAATACTTATTGATATTTTTACTTCGTCTATCGATCTACAGTAATTAAGCAAATCATTCACTATACGTATAAAATGTGACCTGTCACCATGCAGTAACATATCATTATCAACATAGTGAGATTTTTGATGGTAAAGATAATATATACTTCCGATTCTAGCAAAATACAGCACTAATTTTTTTGGATTGAAAAAAATAGATTTTCTGTTTTTGTCAAACAAAATATGGCTAATCATTTGTTAACTGGCAATTGAAGATAAATTTGAATATTTTGAAGGACAATGGGGGGAAAATACAATTTTGCATGTTTTCTTACAATACTGCAGCACAAAATTCAAAGACTTAATTGGCACAAGTAAAAGCATTCTAAATTTTGAGTAGGGGCCTATTAGCAATATTAGACTATGCCATAGTCGAATTTTATTAAATATATGTTATTACTAGTCATGATGAACCCATTTCGTTGAACTCAAAATTAAACTGATGCTTATTAAAAGTAAAGTATTAAATAGTAAAATGGTCATAAAGAGTTAAAAATATCAGATGATTAGTGACAATAAAAGTAATTGAATGCAACATTATCTTGCATAATTATAATGGCTCACTTTAATACTGAACAATTCTGATTTTGGAATCTACCAGTTTATTGATAGCGAGCCCACTTGGGAAGCTAACAAACAGAGGGAGTAGGGTGACTGAAAAGATCAGATGTGAAAATCTATCAATTGTGCACACATTAATTAAATCCGAGTTTTAAGCTTAAATACAATATCCAGAGTATGCACAATTGATAATTCTATGAACTATTACTGGGTCATAATAGCGTTCTCATAGGAAGAGGGCATTCGCCCTCGGTGGATCAAGATAGGAACCAGAGGGTGATTTAAGGGGGTACTACACCCCTGCACAATTTTGGGCCTATTTTTGCATTTTTCTTGAAAATTATAGCATATTGGGGACAAGTAAGATATGTATATTATAGGGGCAAGGACTACAACTTCTGCACTGGAAATTTAATTTCAGCACGGACAACGATTGTGGAGTTACAGTCAAAAATGAGGGAAAACCAATATTTGATCAATAAATCAATAACTACTTGCTTTGAGTTGCTGAATTTTTCTGTACAGTAGTTGCAGTCCTTGCCCTATAATATACATATCTTACTTGTCACCAATGTGCTATAATTTTGAGAAAAATGACAAAATAAGCACAAAATTGGCCAGGGGTGTAGTACCCCCTTAAGGAAGCCCCATCATGCACTGCAAAATCGTTATCACTAGAGTCCCAACCGCCACTCAAATCCCATTGAATTCTGTGCAAAAGATGTTGTTTTAGAATTGTGTGTGTGTCATTATTACTTGGTCGATTTCAGAACAAAAGTGATGTTTGCATAAAGGATAATTCACACCTTCTGTAGATAACATAAAATGTGAAATCGACCAGCATTTTGAATGTGTGTTTTTTTAAAAATATATCTGTCCAATTTCAAATTTAACCATGCACGTCTATGCAGTGGGCGAGCAGTTGGTCATGTTCAGTCACACAGCTATGCTAACCGCAAGTAGTGTTGGGTAGTACTTTTAAGTACTTAAAAATCATTAAAGTGATTTAAAAATCATCCTCTGGATAGGAACCAACATTAACGATCATTTAAAGGGGTGTGACCAAATCGACCCCACCCCCAATTGTGGTGTATATACCACACATGCCGCTCTATGGGCCATTGTGAAACACGTTTTGACTTCTAATGTCAAAATTTTATCTCAAAACTTGGGAATTGGATTATTTTGGTACAGGCCTCAATGTGCGGTATATACAAAACACATTACGAAAATTCTGACTACCTACCTTTAAGTGCATACCAATATGAATTTTTATTAATACAATCAGAAGCATTTTCCTCATCATTGCAGAAGGTAGTTATGTCCTTAAAATTGTCACTTTCCTGTCAGGTTTTATTACACACGATTGTCATTCAATAATAAAGCTAAGAAAGGTTAGTTAAATTCTTGCAATGCAATATACAAGGGTTATTCAAAATGTCCTGCCTCCACATGTGGCGTAGCCAGCCGGGGGGGAGGTAAAGGCAAATTTCCAGGGGGGGATTTGACGAAAA